>NW_012113586.1:6274845-6275269 GCF_000951035.1 Colobus angolensis palliatus | reverse complement strand
AATAAAATACCTAGGAATCCAACTTACAAGGGATGTAAAGGACCTCTTCAAGAAGAACTACAAACCACTGCTCAGTGAAATAAAAGAGGACACAAGCAAATGGAAGAACATACAATGCTCATGGATAGGAAGCATCAATATTGTGAAAATGGTCATACTGCCCAAGGTAATTTATAGATTCAATGCCATCCCCATTAAGCCACCAATGACTTTCTTCACAGAATTGGAAAACACTGCTTTAACGTTCATATGGAACCAAAAAAGACCCCGCATTGTCAAGACAATCCTAAGCCAAAAAAACAAAGCTGGAGGCATCACACTACCTGACATCAAACTATACTACAAGGCTACAGTAACCAAAACAGCATGGTACTGGTACCAAAACAGACATATAGACCAATGGAACAGAACAGAGCCCTCAGAA
>NW_012113586.1:6268722-6273740 GCF_000951035.1 Colobus angolensis palliatus | reverse complement strand
AGCACACCAACATGGCACATGTATACATATGTAACAAACCTGCATGTTGTGCACATGTACCCTAGAACTTAAAGTATAGTTAAAAAAAAAATGTTCTATTCCCCTAGAACCACATTTGATACCAATAATTATATCAGTAAGTCTTTAGTTAGGGAAGCAGAATTGCTATGGGTGTTATGGAATAAGGGATTTATTATAGTAATAAAACCTCACAATTGTGGAAGGAGCTAGAGATGGAAAAGTATAGAAATGGGGTTGGATGATCAGGAAGGGAGTCAGTCAATCTAAGCCAGACATGTCCAACTGAAGGGGGGACTCATGGATAGGTCTATGGGAAACTTTAGCCTTGGTATAGCTAAAGCTTCTGTGGGCCCACAGTCAAGTGTCTGGTGGTAGGCCTGGGCCACTCTTGGCAGTAGGGCTAGCAATTGAGGAGAAGAACTGGACTTGGAGAAAAGGAGAGCAAGGATATGCTAGGAACTGCTTGGCACCTGTGTGCCTATCCTGACTAACTACATCTGACTATGATGACCCGCAGAATAATGGCTACTGCTTTATTTCTAACTTCCAAATATCACACAAGTTCCTCTTTGACCAACTCTAGCCTGGAATCATACAGAAAAGAGGACTCTGATAAACTCAGTTCCCAGATTAATTAAACAACACAGTAAAAACCACCTCAGCATCCAAAGACTGACCTGGGGCATCCCAACTTTCAGAGTTCAGAAAGAAGAGGAGGAAAAAGGAAAATGACTGGAAAAAGGGGCTGCCAGAAAAACCAAAGGAAAAGCTAGGAGAGTTTGTTGTCCAGCACCCAGGTGAAGAAAAGCATCTCAAACAAGTGAGAACAATTTAAAATCTAAAATGCTGTTGATGGGTCAAAAACAATGACTGAGAAGCAATCACTGAATATTCCAACATAACAGTCTCTGATGGCCTTCAAGAGAATGGTTTTAGTGGAATGAGAGAGCAAACTTTATTGGAATGGGATTTTTCAAGAGAAAATGGGAGTGCACTGAAGATAGCACATTTAACCAAGGAGTTTTACTAAAAAAGGAAGGCGAGAAAGAAGCTAGTGACTAGAGGGAAAAATGGGATTAAGTGAGTTTTGAGAATAAAGGAAGAAGGGAGCATGGGAAAAGGAATGATCGAGTAGAAGGAAAATCTGATTGTCCTGGAGGAATGCTGAAGCAATATGCTTGAGGGGATAGGCGGCAGGGTGGGGTGAACTCTAGTGTTTAAATGTAGGCTGTATTCATCCATTTTCATGCTGGCGATACTTACCCAAGACTGGGTAATTTATAAAGAAAAAGAGGTTTAATGGACTCACAGTTCCACGTGGCTGGGGAGGCCTCACAATCATGGCAGAAGGTGAAAGGCACGTCTTACATGGCAGCAGGCAAGACAATGAGAACCAAGCAAAAGCGCTTTCCTCTTATAAAACCATCAGATCTTGTGAGACTTATTCAACACCATGAAAACAAAATGAGGGAAACTGTCCCCATGATTCAATTATCTCTCACCAGGTCCCTCACACACCACATGGGAATTACGGGAGCTACAATTCAAGATGAGATTTGGGTGGGGACAGAGCCAAACCACATCACAAGCAACAGACTTAACTGAGAGCATGGGGAGGTCATCCATCCACTATATCTGGAGGGAAGAAAGAAAAAATGTGCAGAGACAGGATGATTGCTTTTCTAGTGAGATTGGAAGCAAGGTTATGAACTGAAAGCAAGGATAGAGTTGGAATTGTTAGAAGTTTGAGGAAAGAAAAGAGATGGAATCTTCCAGCTATGGAAGATTGTATTTTTCAAAGATACTCAAAACATTATAGACCCCATTCCACATGTTCTTCTTACAACGTGATGTTGAGATTTCTCCATCAAGAGGTGAGTGTCTGTGTTCCCACCTACTTGAAACTGGGAGGTGCTTTGTAACTGTTTCAAACAATAGAATGCAGCAGAAATGACACCACATGACTTCCAAGGCTAGCTCATGAAAGGCAATATAGCTTCTACGTGGGCTTTCTCTCTCTCTCTCAGAACATGCGTCTTTGGAACCCTGAGTCGCCATGCGAGAAGTCTGGCCACCCTGAAGCTGCCATGTTGGAGAGACTACATGGAAAAACCACATCTTAGAGACCACAGGTAGAAACATATGAGGAGCCCCAGATGTTGCTGCTTCTGGCTTTTTCAGTCTTCCAGCCCAAGTACTCAACATGAGAATGAATGGCTGTCAGATAATTCCAGTTCCCAGCCTTCAAACCACCTAGTTGATGCTCAATGAAACAGAGACAAGCTATTCCCATGGAGCTGTGCCAAATTTACAGATGCATGAGAAAAATAAAAGTTGTTGTTTCAAGCCACTAAGTTTGGATATAAACTTGTTATGCACCAATATAATTGGATCAATAGTTATCTAGGAAGTTATCTAGGATGCCATCAATTAAGCATCCCTGGGTTTTGATTAACTCACGCAGGGAGTATGGTTTGGATCAGAGTGGTCTGGGGGAACATTTGCAAAATGTGTGTGGTAACCACTTTTCTGTTCTGGGGCCTATCATAATTGGGGTGTAGGGGACTACAGGAAGGAGGAGGTACTCTTCAGTGTTTATATTTTGAAATGGTTCCACAGGGAACACACAGAGAATAATTGACAAAAATAAGAAGCACGAGGGTTAAGGACCAAGTTCCATGGAAACTGGCATTTAAGTATGAAGTGAGCAGAAGGAGTGTTCTTGAAGAGTGCTTCTCAAATTTTGTTAAAAACAGCTGCACTGAGGTACAATTTATATATTATAAAATCCACCCATTATAACTATACAATTCAATGATGTTTAGTAAATTTATAGAACTCTGCAACCATCACCAAAATTCAGTTTGAAAACATTTCCATCACCTCAAAATGTTTCCTCCTTGCAGTTAATCCCTCTTCCCACCCCAAGCCCTAGGCAACCACTAATCTACTTTCTGTCTCTATAAATTTGCCTTTTCTGGACACTTCACATAATGAAATTATGCAAAGTGTATTCTTTTGCATCTGGCTACATTACATTTTCAAGTCTCATCCATGTTGTAGTGCAGATTTGTAGCTTTTCTTAAATTGCTGAGTGGTATTCCATTATGTGGATAAATCACATTTTATCTGTTCACCAGCTGATAAACAACTGAATGTTTCAAGTTTTTGGCTATTGTGAATAATGCTGCTATGAACAATTACATACATTTCTTTGTGTGGATATACATTTTTGTCTCTCTTGGGTAGAATCCCAGGAGGGAAATTTCTGGATTATCTTGTAAGTTTAACTTTTCAAGAAACTGACCATGTCCTTTGCAGGGACATGGATGGAGCTGGAAGCCATTATCCTCAGCAAACTAACACAGGAACAGACAACCAAATATCATGTGTTATCACTTATAATTGGGAGCTGAATGATGAGAACACATGGACAAATGTGGAGGAACAACACACGGGGCCTGTTGGAGGGTGGGAGTGGAGGAGGGAGAACATCAGGAATATCTAATGGATGCTGGGCTTAATGCCTGGGTGACAGGATGATCTGTGCAGCAAACCACCATGGCACACACTTACCTATGTGACAAACCTACACATCCTGCACATGTACTCTTGAACTTAAAATAAAAGTAGGACATTTTTCAAAAAGAAACAATTATTTTTCAGTTTGACCTCATTCTTCTTCCTGCACCCTGGGAGAAACTTGGATGACACAGCCACCTAATGGGCAGGGAAGAGGAGAGTTTGGAAACACACATGCATTAATAGGTGATGTCTTGTCACGAAAATTATTGCTCTTGTTTTCTAGATTAAGAAATTGAGGCCTGGAGTGGGTAACCTGCCCATGGTTATGCAGCCAGTTTGAGGAAAATCATCACCAAATACCACCTTGAACTTCTAGAGCACTATCTGGAATGTGTGGTGCTGACACTGTATAATTTACTGTTTCATTTTAGTCTTCCCTGTGTGGTTTTGTTCTCTGGCTGTTTTGTGTTCAATTGGAGTAGATTTCCTTAGCCTTGGGTTCCTAGTGTAATTATTCCACCATTGTCTCCTTTAATTACGTGGTTGTTGTCCTTCAACTCTTATTTTCATGTATCTGTATGTTTATTCTGAGCTTCCTCCGATTCAATCCTTTTTTGGAAGAAAATGAAGCATAAAAGTATAAGTAAATAAAATAGCAGTTTCATGTGTATTGCTATTAAATTCCCAAATGAACTGGGGACACCTTGAAGCCAGGATTTGTGTCTTAGAATTCACTTGCTCACAACCCCCCAACACCTAAAGCGGTACCTGGAAGTGTTTCACAAACCCTTGTTTCAAAATTCACCAAATTGAGTGAGGAGGGTGGGAACTACTATTGTTGACCACTTACTTCCTGTCTGCTACTCTGCAAACAATATTTCAGCTCATGCACACAATGAGGTGTTAGTATTCCCACTTGTATAGGGTGACCCACACATCTCTCTTTGTTGGGGACCATCCCAGTTTTAACACTACAAGTCCTGTGTCCCAGAAAAACCTTGGATGGTTGATCGCCCTACACTTTAGGGATGAGGCCACTGAATCTCAAAGAGATGAGTTACCTTCTCCAACTTGTCTTACAGCTCCAAATCCAAGCCTGCCTGGAGTATGGAACTAGTTTATTAATAGGACAGATTGGAGTATAGGAGAAAAAGAAAGTGGAGTTGTCCAGGGCACCCTGGTCAAAGCCTCCGGTATGCCCCAGCAAGTGTCCCCTGAGCGCTGTTGCAGTGCCATGAGGAGTAGCTTAAAGTCCTAGAGAAGAGACTGGGGTGGTTTAAAGAACTGTGAGTGGCAGAGCTTGGAGTTGGTATTAAGATTAACCATAGGGGGCCGGGTGCAGTGGCTCAAGCCTGTAATCCCAGCACTTTGGGAGGCCAAGACGGGCGGATCACGAGATCAGGAGATCGAGACCATCCTGGCTAACACGGTGAAACCCTGTCTCTACTAAAAAATACAAAAAAAGCTAGCCG
>NW_012113586.1:6234793-6268672 GCF_000951035.1 Colobus angolensis palliatus | reverse complement strand
AGGAGAATGGGGTAAACCCGGGAGGCGGAGCTTGCAGTGAGCTGAGATCCAGCCACTACACTCCAGCCTGGGCAACACAGCTAGACCCCGTCCCAAAAAAAAAAAAAAAAAAGATTAACCATAGGGGTATAGTACAGAAGGGAAGGCAGCAGGCTCAGCAGGGTTCTTCTCACCCAAACTGGCTACCTTAGACCCTCTGTTGCAGCCCCTGACGGTCTGTCTGCCTGCTGCTTGTATCACAGACTTGAGTCAAGCTGACTGCGTCAGCTGACACTATATTTTCCACCAACAGAGTAACGAATGAGTAATTTGGACTGATCATTATTCCCTACTTACTACTCACGTGCCAAATATTTATGGAAACTAATACAGCGTTAAGTTTACAGCTGATAATAGGGAAACCATCAGCTCCCCCTAGTCATCCCTCTTCCCTCTGGCGGAGAATCGCTCAACCTTGAAGGACACCAGCTGAAGACTTTAAGTTGTGTGATAAGGTTCACATTTCTTTTTTTGTGACAAAGACATTTAGAGGCTCTTTAGCAGTCTTTCTTGTGTTCTACATTTTTGCCTAGTTTCTCTGCCTGTGAATCCACCTCTCTCCAAGTCACAAAAAATGAGGCCCTGTGTTACTGAAGATCCAAGACATGCAAATTCCACATCTGTCCCCAGTCCAGCTTCTGATACTTCCCAGACAATGGAATAATCCAGTCACTTGCTTTCCTTAGGCTCAGGGGCCACCAAAGTTTGCATGTGTTGGCTCCTATAATCCAGCTGAACCCATTATGGTCACCAAGCCCCTCTGTGCCCTGCACTGAGCCCAGAGCTGGATACACAGGTTGAACGGCATGGTCCCTGTCCTCAAACTGCTCACAGGATACTAAGGTACTGACAGTCTTAAGGTGTTTATGAGGGGAAAAAATAGGTCATTATGGTTTATGTTGCTGGTGTGATTAAAAAGCAGTTATGTCCTTCAAAAGGCCCAGAATGATAATAAAATGGAGCGACACAAGGACATGTGAACCAGCTATCAATTCAAAACAATATTTTCAGAACAACAGAATAAGAGGGAAAACAAATTTATTGTGGCCTTGTGTGGATAACACCGGTAACTTCCACTTCCCACTCTTGTTTGGAATTTTGCATTTTTCAAGATTTGTTTATTTTTGATCATTGTATCCAAACACAACAAATTTTAAATTATATGTCTTACACACTCTAGGGGTTATTAGCTAGACAATTCTGTGATTTTTCCTTCTCAAGCTATGTCTGTTACTGATCCTTAGAGCTTCTTTGACAGATCTTCATAAATCAGATTTATATATAGTCCTATAATTCAGGCTACATTTATGTTCTTATTATCAGTGAAATTAATATCAAGTGAAAGCTTTCCATTTTTAAAGAACTGGACTCAAGGAAAAATGAACTTTCAACCCAAATTGCTTTGATTTGCAACTCTTTCAGCAATCAGAACTTTAAAAGTCAATTTGTGGGTCTGGATTTGAGAGTTAGCTATTTTTAATTAAGTATATAAATCCCCCTACCTCATTTTCCATTACAGCTATGTGTGGGGCCAACCTTGCTCTGCTGAAGTGCAGAATACATCATGTGTTTCACTAGCAGTAAATCCATCCCTGGAGACTTATCGATGGCTATGATCTGTCAAAGATGGTCAGAAGATCAATGTTTAAAATACCCTCTAACATGGATAAAAGAAACTTAGCTAATAATTTTTCCACATTAGGTTAGATTTACTTTAGGAAGTTTGGTATTAGAATGGGCTCTCAAAAAGATTTTTAAAAATTTTAAGTTTCCCCAAGAGAGAAAAAACACATTCAAAAAAAGACACTAAGAGTGGCACAGAAGATGAAAAGAGGTAGTATAACATTAGTCCTTACCAATAACCCAGCTTTGAGTTCCACCGGCTGCTCCAAGCCTATGTCTTTGGTTTACTTCATTAAGGCTAGAAACTGACTTCTTAAAATTTGACTTTTTGAGGACAATGTTGCCAAGAACTTATGGGTCTCCAGGACACCAGGATCACCTAGAACTTCAACAAAATAAGCCACTGACCTGCTCCGGGGATTTCTGCAAAGCCACCTGGCTGTGCAACTGGACTCACAGCAGAGTGACGGACAATGCACAGAAGAGATGAGCTTCCCTCTGAGAAAATGGATGAGTTCAGTGCTCACAGAAAAGAAAAAAAAATGGACCCTAAGAACTTCAAGCTATTAAGTTGACTTCTCCCTAGTGCCACAATCTGCGCTAGGGACATGGCAGAAGAAGTTTTTTGTTTTGTTTTGTTTTGTTGAAACAGGGTCTCTGTCCCCCAGGATGGAGTGCAGTGGCATGGTCTCAGCCCACTGCAACCTTTGCCTACCGAGTTCAAGCAATTCTCCTGCCTCAGACTCCCAAGTAGCTGGGACTACAGGTGCATGCCACCAGGCCTGGCTAATTTTTGTAGTTTTTGGTAGAGATGGGGTTCATCATGTTGGCCAGGCTGGTCTCAAACTCCTGACCTCAAGTGATTCGCTCACCTTGGCCTCCCAAAGTGCTGGGATTACAGGTGTGAGCCACTGCACGCATCCAGAAGTTTTTATACCAAAGAGAATAACCTTTTTTGCTAAATACTTTTTTAGAATTTCCCCACTAATTAGGCTCATGACCAGCAAAGTCAGCCACTTTGCTTATTTGACTCAATGATTTTGTCTTCATAGTTTTCCATGTTAGCCCAGGCTGTAGCTGTCCTGAAATTATCTTTGCATATTGTGGGAAAGGTTCCAATAATTAACAAAACGCTTCTGTAAATAATGTCATTTATTCACTCAAAAATTATTGTGCATCTCCTGGGGCCCGGGTACTGTGGTGGGCACTGGGGAAAGGCCCATTTCATCCTGAGGTCTTTACATCAGTCTGTAGATGGGAGCTTGAAAAGCTAGCAATGTATTTATTTCCAGGTGTTTCCACATCTGGGGGTATGCTGGCAGAATCTCAGCCAAAATGGAAGGCTCAGGTCAGATGGCACTTAATTGAGTCAAAAGCTGTGCTTGGTCCAGTGAACAGCTGGGGCCTGCCCGATGGGAATTCTGCCTGTGCCAGGGCCTGCTCAGCTCAGAGGGTGCTGGACCAGAAAGTGCTGAAAAGAGCCCACAGGTCCTTACTACAGCCTTGCAAGCCTGGAAGGGCTAAGGGTTAAATCTGAAGGAAATGGTACTGTTGAACTGTACTATTGCTCCAGTTGCTGGCCCAGCATGTAAGGAGCTTAGAAGTCACTACTACACCCCAGCAACAAGTAAAATGTTGAACAAACTGAAAAATCAGCATCACTTCTTGGATCCATAAGAGAAGTGAAGTCACTGGGCAAACCATTGCCCCTAAAATTAGAGAGACTGGCAGATACAAAGAATCACAACATACCAGAATAGAAACAAAGAAGCACAAACCTCTGCAGGAACCAACGCTGGGCAGCAAAAGCAGAGCTGTAATTGACAAACTGCAGGAAGTTCAGTGTGGAAAAGTCTGAGAGTTATAAACTCCAGGGGGACCTAGGCATGGCGTGGGGGGGGGGGGGTGGGGGGGGTGCCTGTGCATTTGTGAGTTTGACCCCCAGGAGCTCTGCCAGATCCACACAGTACATATCGGAGAAAAATGCCCTTGTGCTTCTGACACAGGGAGGAGAAATGGAACCCACTGGGAACACTCTAGAGCATTCTGCTCTTCTTAACAAGGTTTGCCTTCAGGAGAAACTAGTTAGCCAGAGCCTAACCTGTTGGGAGTTTCATCAAAGGCTAGCTAACCTGGGGGAAGGGAAATACTCAATTCCAGCCCACTTCAATCTTCCTGTCACACTGAAGGAGGGTGTGGGGACCAAGAAGCACAGGGGCAGTTCACACAGTCAAGGCACAGGCTCACTAGAAGACTAAGACCTACTCAGAGCGCTAGAGAATGCTTCTCCTCTCCCCAGAACCTTGCCACCACAGTACTAAAGGTCTGTTTATAGTAGTACCCTTTACCCAGTATATCATGTCCAGCTATCAGAAAAAAGTTACAAGGCAAAAAACACAATGTGGAAAGACAGAGCAAACCTCAGAACCAGAACCCGATACGGCAGGGAGGTTGGAATTAGCAGACAAGAAATTTAATACAACCGTAAGTAAGACGCTAAGGGAGCTAATGGATAAAGTAGACAGCATGCGGGAACAGATGGGCAATGAAAGCAGAGAGATGGAAATGCTGAGAAGGAAACAAAAAGAAATGCCAGAGATGACAAACAAAACACTGTAACAGACATGAAGAACGTCCTTGATGGGCTTATTAGTAGACTGGACAAGGCTGAGGAAAGAATCTCTGAGCTTGAGGATATCTCAATAGAAACCTCCAAAACTGAAATGGAAAGAGAGCAAATACTGACAAAAACCAGAACAGAATATCCAAGAACTATGGACAAATACAATAAGTATAAATACACATAATGGAAATACACATAATGGGAAAGAAAGAGAGAAAGGGACAGACAAGACATTATTATTTAAAAAAATAAAGGCTGAGAATTTTCCCACAAATTAATGTCAGATACTAAACCACAGATCCAGGAAGCTCAGAGAACATCAAGCAGGATACATGCCAAACCCCCCACAACTTCTAGGTATATTATTTTTACACTACAGAAAATCAAACATAAAGAAAAACTCCTGAAAGAAACCAGAGAAAAACCCACCTTCCTTACAGAGAGGCAAGGATAAGGATTGCATGTAACTTCTCAGAAGCCAGGCAAGCGACAGGAGAGGAGTGAAATATTTAAAGTGTTGAGAGAAAAACACCCACCAACCTAGAATTCTGCACTCTGTGAAATTATCCTTCAAAAGTGAAGGAGAAATAAAGGCTTTCTCAGACAAACAAAAATTGAGGGAATTTGTTGCCAGTAAATTTGCCTTGCAATAAATGTTGAAAGAAGTTCCTTGGAGAGAAAGAAAATAATGTAAGTCAGAAACTTGGATCTACATAAAGAAAGAAAGAGCACTGAAGAAGGAATGAATGAAGGTAAAATGAAAACTTTTATTTTTACTCTTTTTTTTTTTTTTGCAGTGGCACAATCTCAGCTCACTGCAGCCTCTACCTTCTGGGCTCAGGTGGTCCTCCCACCTCAGCTTCCTGAGTAGCTGGGACTACAGGCACACACCACCACACCAGGCTAATTTTTGTACTTTTTGTAAAGATGGCATTTTGCCATGTTGCCCATGCTGGTCTTGAACTCATGGGCTCAAGCAGTCCACCTGCCTCGGTCTTCCAAAGCGCTGGGATTACAGGTGTGAGCCACTGTAACCTATTTCTCTTATTCTTAATGGACCTAACACATAACAGTTTGTTCAAAATATTAATAGCAACAAAGTATTTAATATGCATGCTCATGCATATTATGCTTATGTATGCTTGTACCATGAAATGAAATGAATGATAACAATGATTCAAAGGACTGGGGGAAGGAGTTGGAGTTATTTTGTTATCTAGGCTACAAACCTGCACAGCATGTGACTGTACTGAATACTATAGGCAATTGTAACATGGTGGTAAGTTTTTTGTATCTAAACACATCTAAACAAAGCAAAGGTACAGTAAAAATGCAGTATTATAATCTTATGAGACCACTGTCATATATGCAGTCTGTCATTGACCAAAACATCATTATGTGGCACATGACTGCATACTAACACACTAAGAAAGGAGATACAATCATGTTAGAAGCTCAATTACAACCCCAAAAGGCAGAAAAAGAGTGGACAACAAAAAGAGGAACAAAGAGCAAGACCAACAAAAAGAAAACAGGAACGAATATCTTAGATATTAATACAACTATATCAATCATCATGTTAAACATCGATGGTCTAAATACACCAATTAAAAGACAGAGATTATCGGAATGGATCAAAAAACCCCATCCAATTAGATTTTCTTACAAGAAACCCACTTTAAATATAAGGACAATTATAGATTAAAAGTAAATGGATGGAGAATCCATCCTATATCATGATAACATAAATCAAAAGAAATCAGGAGTAACTATATTAAGTTCAGTTATAGCAGACTTCAAAGCAAGAAAAGTTAGTGATAAAGAAGGGCATTATATAATGATAAAGAGGAAAATCTAGAAGGCATACAAGTGTTAATGTGTATGTGCCTAACAGCAGTATCAAACTACGTGAGGCAAAAACTGACAGAATTGCAAGGAGGAATGGGTGAATCTAATATTGTAATTGTAGATTTCAACACCCCTCTATCAGAAATGAACATAACTAGCAGGCAGAAAATCAATAAAGACATAGTTGAATTCAACAATACCATCACCTGTAATCCCAGCACTTTGGGAGGCTAAGGCAGGAGGATCGCTTGAGCCCAGGAGTTCAAGACTGCAGTGAGCTATGATCACAACACTACACTCCAGCCTGGGTGACAGAGTGAGATTCTCTCTCTAGAAACAACAACAACAAAAATACCACCAATCAACTGGATATAATGACCATCTACAGACTACTCAGATGACTACATCCAACAACAGCAGAATATACATTCTTCTCAAACTCACATGGAACATTCACCAAGACAGACCACAATCTGGGTCATAAAACACAACTTAACAAAAGTAAAAGAATAGAAATCATGCAATGCCTGCTCTCAGATCACAGTGGAATTAAGCTAGAAATCAATCACTGGAAGATCTCTGGAAAATCCCCCAAATATATGGAGATTAAGCAGCACACTTTTTGAAAGTTTTGATAAATAACCTTTACTTCATTTAAATGTCTTCTTTTAGTAGTCAAATCCCAGAAGAAAATGCTATTTTTAGGAGAATGTATAACTGAAAAACCTCACATTTCCATTTAAGTTTAGCCAGTTATTCTTGACAAAAGATAAGCAAACTAATGCATGATAAAGCCCGCATTAAGTATTTCATACTTAAAAAAAGATCCCAAATCATAGTTAGTAGCTTTATTGCAGCTTTCATCCATAATGTGTTTTATGTCATCTGTGACCCAGGAAATCCCTGATATCTTCCCATCAGGGTAAAGAAATGAAAAACAATAGGACAGTGATTATACTTATAAGTATTAGTCTGTTTAGAGCCCTAGATATTCCATATGCAGACCACTATGCTCACATTTGTTTTAATAAGACTTTGCTCCAAAGCCTCACATTTTTATAGAGGTTACAGTTTTTCAGCACCAGACCAGGTAAAGACTTGGCAACCCCATGATCCATAAAATCAAAGGGATGATGATTCAAGGTGACCATCAAGGTGCTGATGATTCAACAAGAAGATGACCACTTCTTGTTGACATTGAGATGACTGAGCTGGTTTACAACAAATCTATCTATACAGAGGCAACTTGGAAATGTGGACCGCCTTCACAGCCTCAAAGGACTGTGCCAAGTGCACCTCAGCAATGCTGTACTCTTGTCCCACAGTCAGGTAGGGCATGCTCGGCCAGTAGTGTTTCTCCACATGGTCCACAGCTGCTGGTGCTTCCCTGATCCACTGCCTACCAGCAATGTGATTGCAGCAGAGGAGGGCAGTGAAGGACATGCTGCCTGAATCCACAGTAAGAGTCCCTAAACAACACAGTTCTAAATAACCCATGGGTCAAGGAAGAAATCTCAAGAGAAATTTAAAAATATTTTTAGCTAAGTTAAGATGAAAACACATCTTATCAAAATTTGTGAGATGCAGTGAAAGCAGTGTTTAGAGGAAAATTTATAGCATCAAATGCATGCATTAGAAAAGAAGAAAGATCTAAAATAGATCATCTAAGCTTCCACCTTAGGAAACCAGAAAAAGAGGAGCAAATTAAATTCAAAGTAAACAGAAGGAAAGAAATAAATAGGAGAACAGAAATCAGTGAAATAGAAAATCAGTAGAGAAAGTTAATGAAATCAAAAGCTTGTTCTTTGAAAAGATCAAGATCAATAAAATCAGTAAGTCTCTGGCCAGACTAAGAAAAAAAGAGAGAGGACACATACCAGAAATGAAAGAGGGCACATCACTACAGATCCTATGGCCATTAAAAGGATAATAAACGAATACTATGAACAACTCTGTGCCCATAAATTTGATAATCTGGATGAAACAGACGAATTCCTTGAAAGACACAATCTGCCAAAATTCATACAAGGAAAAACAGACAGTCTGAATAGGCCTATATCCAGTAAAGAAATTGAGTCAATAATTAATAGCCTTCCAAAACAGAAAGCATCCAGTGCAGATGGGTTTACTGGTGAATTCTACCAGATATTTTAAAGGGGAAATGATACCAATTCTTCACAATCTCTTTCAGAAGATAGAAGCAGAGGGAATACTTCCTAACTCAATCTATGAGGCCAGCATCACCCTAACACCAAAACTAGATAAAGACATTGCAAAACCAGAAAACTACATATCGATATCTCTCATGAACATAAACGCAAAAAATCTTCAACAAAATATCAGCAAATCAATCCTAACAATGTATAAAAATAATTATACACCACAACCAAGTGGGATTTATCCCAGGTATACAGGCTGGTTCAACATTCAAAAATCAATTAATGTAATCCATCATATCAACAGGTTAAAGAAGAAAAATTACATGATCTTATCAGTAGATGTAAAAAAAGTATTTGACAAAATCCAACACCAATTCATGATAAAACCTCTCAACAAACTGAGAATAAAGGGGAATTGCCTCAACTTGATAAAAAAAAAAAAACCTAAAAAAGCCCTATAGCTAACATCATACTTAATAGTGGCAACCAGAAGCTTTCCAAATAAGTTAAAGAACAAGTCAAGGATGTTTCCTTTCACTACTCATTTTCAACATTGTATTTGAAGTCCTAGCTAGTGCAAGCACTTGATTCAAGGTGACTATCAAGGTGTTGATGATCACCTACCTGATTCAAAAACAGGCCAAAGCCAGGTGTAGCAGCTCACACCTGTAATCCCAGCACTTTGGGAAGCCAAGGTGGGAGGATCGCTGAAAGCCAGAAGTGTGAGGCCACCCTGAGCAACATAGCAAGACCCTGTTTCTTCAAAATAAATAAATAAATAAATAAATAAATTAGCCAGGCATGGTGGCACTCACTTATAATCCCAGCTACTTGGGAGACTGAGGAGAGGATCACTTGAGCCCTGGAGATTGAGCCTTCAAGGCTTCAGTGAGCTACGATGGTGCCACTGCATTCCCTCTTGGGTGATAGAGCAAGAACCTGTCTCTACCAAAAAAAAAAAGAAAAAAGTGGGTCACAGAGCTTAACACCTGCCTCACCAAAGAACACGAACAGATAAGAAATAAGCATATAAGACAATGCTCCCCATTATATGTTATTGGGAAAATGTAAATTAAAACAATGGGATACCACTACATGCCTATTACAATGGTCAAAATCCAGAGCACTGACAACACTGAGTGCTGGTGAGGATGCGGAGCAACAGGACCTCTCATTCATTGCTGCTGGGAATGCAAAACAGTACAGCCACTTTAGAAGACAGTTTCTTACTAAACTAAACATCATCTTCCCATACAATCCAGCAAACATGCTTCTTAGTATTTCCTTGAAGGAGTTCAAAACTTATGTCCACACAAAATCCTGCACACGGATGTATATGGCAGTTTTATTTGCAGTTGTCAAAAGCTGTCCTTTAGTAGGTGAGTAGATAAATAGACTGTGGTACATCCAGAAAATGAAATATTATTTAATGCTAAAAAGAAATGAGCTATCAAGCCATGAAAAGACATGGGTACATTTAAATGTATGTTACTAAGTGAAAGAAGTCAATCTGAAAAGACTACACATACTGTACAATTCCAACTAGATGACAGTCTGGAAAAGGCAAAACTATGAAAATGGTAAAAAAAAAAAAAAAAAAGTCAGTGGTTACTAGGGGTTACGGGGAGGGAGGGATGAATAGGTGGAGCACAGATAATTTTTAGGGCTGCGAAACTATTCTGTATGATATTATAATGATGGATACATGTCATTATGCATTTGTCCAAACCCATAGAATGTACAACACCAAGAGTGAACCCTAATGTAAACTATGAACACTCGGTGATAACGATATGACACTGTACTCTGCTGTGCTCTGTATAGGGTGTACTCTGGTGGGGGATGTTGATAATGGGGAGGCTGTGCATGTTTCGGGGAAGAAGGTATGGGATGTCTCTGTGCCTTCCTCTCAGTTTTGCTGTGAACCTAAAACTACTCTTTAAAAAGCTAGTCTTAAAATTAAAAAACAGGCCAGGCGCAGTGGTTCACACCTATAATCCCAGCATTTTGGGAGGCCAAGGTGGGTGTTTTAGTCCGTTCTCACGCTGCTGATAAAGACATACCCGAGAATGGGTAATTTACACAGAAAAAGAGGTTTAATGGACTCACAGATCCATGTGGCTGGGGAGGCCTCACAATCATGGTGGAAGGCAAAAGGCACGTCTTACATGACAGCAGGCAAGAGAAAATGAGAACCAAGCAGAAGGGGAAACCCCTTATAAAACCATCAGATCTTGTGAGACTTATTCACTACCATGAGAATGGTATGGGGGAATCCACCCCCACGATTCAATTATCTCCCACAACACATGGGGATTATGGAAGCTACAATTCAAGCTGAGATTTGGGTGGGGACACAGTCAAACCATATCTCAGGGGTTGCAAGAATAGCTTGAGTCCAGGAGTTTGAGACCAGCCTGGGCAACATGGCAAAACCCCATCTCTACAAAAAATCAGCCAGGTGTGGTGGCATGCACCTGTAGTCCCAGCTACTCGGGAGGCTGAAGTGGGAGGATCACCTAAGCCTGGGGAGGTGAAGGCTGCAGTGAGCTGTGATCCCACCACTGCACTCCAGCCTTGATGACACAGCAAGACACCGTATCTAAAAACAAAGTGTGCTGAGGTCAAACACACACAAAAAACTGCATTGCCTCTGCCAGAAAGACATCAACTATAACAATAATCTGATGAAAATAATGACAGTAACAAGTAATAAACAGGTAAATAAGGGCAGCTACAGAGAGCAGAGTGCAAGGTAGAAGTGCTTGGGCCCTAATGTAGGCAGATCTGCCTCCACCACTGTGACCTCAGGCAAGTTCCTTAACCTCTCTCAGCTGCATAGTCCTTGTCTGCATAGGGTAATAGTGAGGACACCAGGACCCCTCTTGCAAGTTTGTTTTGAGAGTTAGAAATAATATATGTAACACGCAGGACACAATCCCTGACAAATATTAGGTATTCAATCAAGATCGCTCTAAAGCCAAAGTCTTATTCTGAACTACTTCATACTTTTAGAGTTACCTACATTTGGATAGTAAATATTTTGTTGTTGTTGTTGTTATTGTTGTTGTTGTTGTTTTTAAAGGCAGATGAAAGAGCTGGTTGCTAGCCAGGACGATGAGAGAGTTCAAAACCGGATACTGCTGGGAGGATTGACAGTCCCTTGGAACTAAGGCCTTGGGACTCAAATGAGTGCTGGAGCTCCCCCTGCAGGCAGAGTTGGGTGTGTGTTAGTAGGATGCGGGGGCAGCGTAAATGAGCCACACAGAGCCAGCTGAAAACCCAGCATGCTTCTCTGTTTGGTTTGTGTTTTTCTATTTAAAAAAATCGTATTACTTATTCAGCCAGATTTGCACAACATTTGCTAAAATTACTATATTTACTATACTTATATCACGTATTTGATTAGATGGCACATGATTTAGAATAAGTTTTTTTAAATGCCAATTTTATGAGCTAAATAGCTAGCTTTCTCATTAACCTTGGGTATTAATCAGTGCTTTTTTTTTTTTTAACCCATTTCTTGGCTTATCAGAACCCAGTTTTTCATCTCTCAAAACCACTTGCATTATTTCTATGTCACAAGTTTGGGGAACAAGCATTTATTGAACACTAACTCTGTACAAAAATATACTAAAAGCTCAGGAGAACACAGAATGTGGATGGATTCCTGCCCTCTATGACCTTTTAATGTAGTTGTGAAGACAAAATATACACATATGAAATGGTGAAGTCGTGAGCAAGAAAATGATGACACGTGAACTTGTCCATGCTAGGGCCCATATTCCACACAACTCTCTACCCTATTCCCAATACCTAGCACAGTTTAAGGCACAGCATAGGGACTTAACAGGCATTTAGTGAATTAACCTAAGTAGCATGATGATGACAGAGAACAGGGAACAAATGCTGAATGATTATAAGAGAAAACCACCCTTTTCTGCCTCATTTTTCTCCTTAACATTTGCAAGCTTCTAACACACTGTTATTTATCTCATCGTTTGTGTCCCCTCTTTAAATGTGAGTGTTCTGAGGCAGAGAGTTTGTCTGTTTTATTCACTGCGTATCCACAGAACACAGCTTTGTTTCTGGAATATCATGGTTACCCAATATGTGTGTGTGTGTGTGTGTGTGTGTGTGTGTGTGTGTGTGTGTATAGCAAATGAGTGAATGAATGAATGTTTCAGCCATAACTCATTAAGTATTTATACATAAGTGATATTGAGATTCCTGGAATCTTGTGGAATTTCAGCATCAGCATTAACCACAGGATGAAATACCAAAAATGTACCAGGGTGTTTGTTACAGCTTTGTTTATAATCATGACTAATTGGAGATAATTTAAAAGAAAGGAATGGCTATATTTAATATTATACCTCTATAATGGAATCTCTGTAATGGAATGGTACATCTCTATAATGGAATATCATGATTCCATTAAATATAGCAACATCAATCTATATTCTTTAGGAAAGGTGCTTTTGTTTTCAGAACAATTGTGGGGGGCTAGAGGTATATGAACAGAAAAAGTTTTTGGAGGGATTTATACAGAATGTTTTCACCAAGTGGCAGAATTAGGAGTGGAATTTTCATTTCCTTCTTTAAGCCTTTTCATATTGTCTGATTTTTAAAAATAAGAATGATATGCATGTATTATTTTAAAATCAGAAGAAAATGAATGTATTTTTATTTTTGAAAAGACGTTGTCTGGGGCTTCTGTCTTGTAACCATGCTGGGGGTGTGGAATGACCTGCCTGGGTTCCAGTGTGGTCCTATACTCATCACCTTCCCACACCTGCTGCCCTGCGCCCTTCCCAGGGGCTCCTCTGTGACACAAATTTTAGTTGACCATAACTGATCCAGCTAGTCTGGGATTATCAATTTCAGATGGTGGTCAAATTTAATAGCTAGTGGTTATTACTGAGGTCTACCTTTCCGTCTTTCTTCTTGATGAAGACTGCCCTGGATTGCCAACTGAACTTTCATCAGTGATAGCCTGAGAACCATTGCCTAAAGTCCTGACAACAAGGTTCTGTGCCCCTATATTCCACCCCTAAGGGATCAAATAGACAGGGCCATCACTGTGTTGATAAGGGGAGAGTTAGAGAGAAGCTTTGGCAGGGATGAGTATGTCTTGAAAGTCACAGTAATTAGGGGTTGGAGGGAAACAAACCATATTCCCCTTACCAGGGGCTGTGCTGGTAACATTAAGTGTCTTGCACGCTTATGGTAAAAGTTCCAAACAACTCCTTCATGCTGGTTCTGGTTTAATTACCAACATTTGGAACTAGAGGTGAAACCAGGTATTCTCCTTTAGAGGTATAGGGTTTGCTGGTCCAGAGATCTGAGATGGTGCAGCCAGTGGGAAGGAGGAATAGCATGGACTTTTGCAGTCAAGTCATTCACTTTGAAAAAGGTCTTAAATTCTCTGAACTTAGTTCTTTCATCCACAAAATTGTATTAGTAATATATACTTCACATCATTTTAAATAATACAGGAGATTATGTAAGATCATAAAATCCTAACCAGTGCCTGGCACACAGTAGGGGTTAAACAAATGTTAATTCTTCTATCAATGTCTACTATGGCTATTAAGAAAAGGGGAGAGGGACAGATATTGAGATCCCACTAAGTGCCAGGCACTCTCCTGAATCCTGTGCTTACATCATGTTCTCACAACTCAGTACTACTGTGTAAATACCCACTGCACAGATGAGGCCCACAACAGCCAAGTGACTTGCCCAAGATCATGGCAACATGTGACAGAGCTGCTGTTTGAGTCCAAATCTGTCTGCTCCCAAATCCCATTTCTGTAAACTATATTTAAGTTGTTCTACGTAGAATAAATTGTATGAGGTCCTGTTCTTTTCTGGAGGGAGAAGTGTCAACCCTCTAAGTAGGTGTGGTCAAAGTGCAATTTTACATTAGCCATGAAGTTCTCTCCAATTATTCAGCTGGGGACTGAATATAAGTAAATAATGCTTGATAATAATAGTAGCTCACATTTTTTTGACGACTTACTATGTGTCAGGCCAAGTGCATTAGACTGTAGGATTCTCATTTCATTTTCAAGAAGTCCAAGAAGTGGGAGTTATTATTATCCTCGTTTTACAAATGAGAAAACGGACATACACTGAAGCTAAGTAATGTGTCCCAACAGCAGAGCCCAGTTTGAGCAACTCGCCGCTGAACTACCCACCACCCCTGGAAAGAAGCACCTTGAGGCAAGGAGCTGGCAGCCCGTCATGCAGTTCTCCCTCTGAATTCCTCTAGGAACTAAGCAGCACCTGTTCACAAGGTCCCAGGGGTGCCCGTTCTCAGAGGTCTGTTCTCAGTTCTCATTTTCTGAGACCCGGAGGTGGTGGTGAAAGCTCCTAACCTGTCCTAACCCGTGAGGAAGAGGCTCATCCCTAGGCTTGGCCTTAAAAGGACAGCAAAGGGCCGGGTCAGTGGGAGCCTCTGAACTTGGGGTCAAGGCAAGCAGCAGGCTCAGAGGTCAAGGAAGGGAGCCCAGCAGGGGAGGCCGCAGGAAAAAGAATTTGATTGAGGCAAGATTTATTCACATGCTCTAAAGGAACATTTCTTAAACTTTCTGTGACCAGGACTCACCGAGCGACACTGTTACATGTGGAGTAGCTATGCAAATTTTCTTCCACCGAAAGAAAAACCATTGTCAGATTAAGAAAAGACAGAAACAAAAAGAATACATATGGGTGACAGGAAACTTTATAAGTTAAATTTCACAACATGAAGAAAAGATTTTATAAAACTACATTTCAGTATTTTCCATTATTGTACAGTATAAAATGGTTATTTGTTATAAAATATGATTTATTTTTGCAAAGGCTCACAGCACGCAGGACAGCTTTTTAGGGAACATGAGCATTCTGACAGTGTTGTTTAAAACATGCAGCTTGTAAGTGAATAAGCAACAAGCCCTTGATTTTAGGTCTGTACAGACCAGCCACCTGGTTCTGATACAGGACAGGCAAGCCCAAGGTTTTTGGCTTCATCCAGGAAAGAATTCAAAGGTGAGCTGGTGGTGTTAAACACCAGGTTTTATGGAAGCAGCAGTGTACATCAGCAGCAGCGAAGCCAGGCTACCCCACTGGCAGTGTGTCCAGAGTAGCAGCTCAGAGGCAGTTCTGCCGTCATATTCATACCCACTTTCAATTATATGCAAAGTAAGAGGCAGTTTATGCAGAAATTTCTAGGATGAGAGTAGTAGTCTCTGTGGAGTTGTCACCATAGAGAGGGGTGATAACTTTCAGGTGTTGCCATGGCAATGGTAAACTGTCATGGCACACTGGTTTGCATGTCTTAGGGAGAAGTGCTTCCACGCTGGACCTGTTTTAGGTAGTCCTCAATTCGGTCCTGTGTCTGAGCCCCATATCCAGAGTCTAGTCCCACCTCCTACCTCAGTTCTGCCCAAATGATAGTGAATATTATCATAAAGGTCCGAGACTTGTTAAAGCAGGGCTAGGTCCCTAAAAAGGAGGACTTCAATTTTTTAAAATTCACATAACCCTAGCAGTAAAAATGTTGAACATACACTCCAATATAGTATATTTACTTATCTATAAATTATATGGATGCATTTCTATTATTAGCTAATATCTCAAGGCTTAATATACACTTAGGATGAGGCTTATCACAAATGCCAGCGGAGGTGAAGGCACTGTCCCCTTGATAATTTCTAAACTTGTTTTTCTCAACGTCTTGTCTGATCTGATGAGATTGTTACGGTTTCCAACCTCATGATGTGTCTGACGATGAGCTTATTTTGCATTAGGGACAGTGCCATTTTCTTGTTGTTTATTTGCATTTGCATTGTAGGTGTTACCGCCACACTCCTTTCTTTGTAGAGCTCTTCTCAAGCCACTCAGTTGTGTGAGGATTCGTTTAGTTAAGACTAAATAATACAATTTCCCTATCCTCTCAAGTGGCACGAAGAAGCTACGATACTCTGAAAGCCAATGAGAGACTCGTCAAACTGTGTGTAACACTCGGTGTTCCTCAAGATACCCCTTGAGGTCTGTATATGACATGGGAGCAACAGACAGACCAAGCAAGCATGCATGCGTCAACCTGCATATTAAATTTAAGTGAAGCTTAATTCCTTTCTCATTTTTAGATAAAACATTAGTAGCAGACATCCCAATATTTGCTTCCCATTTCCCCAGCATATCATTCTGCATTCCCTGGGCTGCCCACTCCCTACTTTGAGATATTAGAGGCAGTATCTTTATAAGACTCTTAGAGTCTATGTGTGCGGGTAGATTTATGGGGTTTTGATCCCCCTGGAAAGACACTTCCAATCTTTCATGATGGCAACAAAGCCTTTTTTGGAGAGACTGTCAAAGGGAAAGAAGTAATACACAAGATTTTCCATTACCCCTCCCTTGAACCAGCCCCAGGACAGACTCTAAACTAACCTGATTTCTGGTCATTGTAAATAAAAATAGTGTCTGTAGACTGACTTCTCTGGAAAAGTCCATTCATCAGGCAAAGGAGGAAATTAACAAAGAGCCTTACATGATTGAGGAGGAAGAAAGTAGAATTTCTTTTTTTTTTTTTCTTTCCAAGACAGGATCTTGCAGTCACCCAGGCTGGAGTGCAGTACAGTGACATGATCACAGCTCACTGCAGCCTTGAACTCCTGGACTCAAGCGATCCTCCTGCCTCAGCCTCCTCAGTAGCTAGAACTACAAGCATGCACCACCAAGCCTGGCTATTTTTTTCCTTTTTCAATAGGCAGAATCTCACCATGTTGTCTAGGCTGGTCTCAAACTCATGGGACTAAGCATTCCTCCCACCTTGGACTTTCAAAGATCTGGGATTACAACCATAAGCCAGCTTGTCTGACCCAGAAAGCAAGTTCAAAAAACAAACAAACAAACAAACAAAAGCTGTGAGTTCATTTTTCCTGTGGATCTTGTGATGCAGCTGTACCTCTTCCTGCTCCACCACCCTCCATAACACATATCATTTTGGGCTGATGGGGCTGCAATAGTTATTTTTTGTGTGTTTTTCTCCTTCATTAAATTGTAGGTTCCTTGAAGCAAGACCAATACAGTTTTACAGCATCAATACATAGCATAGTGCCTGACAAATAGTAGGTATTCAATAAATGTTATTGGATGAATACACTCTTGGGGATAACAATAATAATCTGTTGTGGGACCTTGTGATCGTGTAAGTTAACACTTAATAAACTCCCCTTTATACATATATTATTATATAATAAGGTATATATATGTAACATATATATACCCTGTTAGTTCTGTCCCTCTAGGGAACCCTGACTAATACAGTCCTGTGGGGCCTGTAGGCTCCCTGTGTATTTGGCTTGGAGTCTGAGTGGGACTGGAAGCCAGTGGAAATAGGGGACTGGTGTGAACTCACTTATGTTCCCACAGGGATCATGCCGGAAGGGAGGGGAATGATCCTTGGGAAGGGAGGATGCTTGGACACAGGGAGGCCAGGCCAGGGGCTTCCACAGTAACCCAGGTGAGAGATGATGGGGGTGGACCATGTGGTTATAGTGGAGGTGGCGAGACGCAGCCAGATTCTGGATATGTTTTTAAGGTAGAAAACGCAGGATTTGTTGACTGATTAAATGTGGGGATGAGAAAAAGAAGCACCCCAAAACGGAGGCCTCATATGAAGGCCTTTAGCCTCTTGCAGAGTTCTGAAATATCTGTTCCTCTCTGCATTTGCCCTAAATCAAAGCCAGTTTTCTAAATTTAGCCTTTCCTTTGTAACCATTGCTCAAAGCACGCATTTCTTGAAAAGTAAATGTATTTGAAGTTTCCAAATAGTTTAGCAGTACATAAAATATATGATCTGTGCTGGTTCTCTGCCATGAATATCAATCTCTGAAACTCTTTGTGTCCCACAGAAATTCTATCAGCAAAATTAGAATTGCAATTGTGTTCCTCCTCGGTTGTCTGATTAAGGTTTCATTTAAGCCTTGGGCTTATTTTTGAAAGCCCTATAAACATTTTACACACCTACTCATATATTACCAAAGCCATTCTGAATGCAGCCTACAGTAAAATTAATTACTGTGTCATGAGTCTGTCACATTTCAAGATAAATCATAAATATTTACTTAGACCTGATTCAATATCACTTGGAAATGAACCAATATTGGCAACAAATTTCTTGGTATTACAGTACATTCTTTAGTTGGAAATTCCCATGTAAATATATCCATAAAGTTTTTAGAAGGCCATTTTGTACATGCAGAGAAGATAGTAAATCAACATTCATAACATTTCAAAAATCCATAGGCCCATAAAATCCACATGTTTTTTCAGCTCCTCCGGGGCCTGTACCATGAGGCTGGTGGCAGCAGAAACAGAAGCCAAGCCTGGGAGTGAAAGAAACACTAAGCGGTTGGGACACTGATGAGACAGAGCTGCCATGATGGCAGGAAATGAAGTCCTTGCAGGTGAAGGCAGCACGGGCCGGACCGACTTGAACTGGGAAAGCCAGAATTTTAGTGCAATCTATACCCTGAAATCAAAGCCAAAACTCACCCATGTGGTGGACCAAGAGACAGGCAATGTGGTGTCATGAAAGCACACTGGATGATGTCGGTTCAAATCCCAGCTCTGTCACTTGGACACTGTGTGACCTTTGGCAAGGGAAATCGCTCTGTGCCTCAGTTTCCTCATCTGTTAAAAAGTATCTACTTCATGGGGTTGTGGTGAGGATACAATATGAAGGGCTTTAAAAAGGGCGTAATACACAGTGGGTATTCAATGTGCGCGCACACACACACAAATATTTATGTATATAGATGTATACATAAATATGGTGTCTATACTATGTATACATAGCCCATATATATATTAGTGAATATAGGGACCCACATGTACATAGTATGGTGCGTATAACTAATTTAAGTCAAAAGAACTGACTTTCAGTCCCCAACTCTGTCACTGATTATCTTGCCTGTCTCCCTCAGTTTCCTGGGGATGTTAATGGCAATCTTGCCTGGAGCCTGTGAGGATTAAATAAGATAATGTGAAAGAGTTCTGCAAAGTATTAAAACATCTAGATGAATGTGGCCTATTATTGTGAGGATGTTTTCTATCCTACTATTTTTTTCTAATTTTTCATCTCTTCATCCTAGTGGGTCTGATTCTTTCCGGGTGGTTTGGATTACATAGACCTGGGCCCTTGACCTGCCAACCGGTCAGCAAAGCTGCTTGCCTTGGGCCAGCCAGTGCCCCTCCTGGCTCCTCACGTCTTTGCTCAGAGCTGCCTCTTCAGGACTGTCTTGCAAGGAAGCGCACGGGCCTTGACGGAGCTGGAGCTGCGCTGTGTAGGTTGAATCTGCTGACACTGACAATTTGGGTCTTTGTGCTTGGATGACTAAAGTAATAGCTAAAAGAGGAGATGAGGAAACTGCTGGGCCGGGTGAGCTGAAGAGGTTACATGTGGGGGAGGCAGCTCAGGGGAGCCGAGTATCTTCCTCGCACCTCGCTTTCTGGTTTCACTGTCTTTAGCAGTAGGAGGATTCTGTGCCATTTCCATCCCTCCAAGGACAGCAAGACAGTGTTGTTAAATTAAAAGGAAAAAGACTTTAACGTTGATGCATGCCTGAAATCTACATCAATAGAGAGCCGCAGAACCCTGGCAAATCTTTTCCATCTACTTCCTGAGTTGAAGGAAGAGTGTTTAAGTCTTTTTCGTGTATGGTGGGGGTAGGGTCTGGCTTCTTTTTTTTCCATACTTCTAGCAGCTTCATAGATGTATACTTTACATATCATACAATTCCCCAGTATAAATGCACATTCTGATGACTTTTAGTTAATCTATACAATAGTGCAGCCATCACCACAATCCAGTTTAGAAGAGTTCCATTACTCCAGACAGATAATGCTGTGCCCATGTTAATTTCCACTTCCCCTCTAGCCCCAGGCAAACACCCATCTGCCTTCCATCTCCATAGACTTGTGTTTTCCATAAATTTCATATAAATGGAATCATACACCATGTAGTCTTTTATATCTGGCTCCTTTCACTCCGCATGATATTTTTGCATATACCAGTGTCAGTTCCTTTCCATTGCTACATAGTATTCCATTATTATGGAATTTTATTTGGAATTTATCTATGTCTTTTGATTACTATTTGAAGACATTCTTTGTTAATCCTTACCAGCAGTATTCCTTTTGTCATAAGAACTGGAAAACACATTCTGCAGGGCCCCTGTGAGAACACAGCCTGTGTTTAATGCAAATGTTAAACTAGGAAAATCATTCACTTTCCCGTACTTGATGCCTTGAAATAAAAGAATTTTCCAACTGGAGTAGATACATAGGGCTGATGACCTCCATTGGGTTAGAACTTGCACAGGATGTTTGCAGGGTACAGTGTAACCCTGATGACGACAGGAGGGACCAGGACAAGGAAAACCAGATGACGTGGGCCCTTTGCATCACTCCAGCAGTCAGGAGCAAGCCACATCCCAAAGGAGCAGCAGGATCCAAGGGGAGAGCCAAGAGTGTGGACCCCAGTCTCGCATCCTTCCCCGAGAAGTGCACTCCCAAGGCAGAGACTAGCTCTGTCTTGTCATTCTACTTTGTTCTTAACTCACACTTGAGCCCCTTCTCCTGGCAGGGGGGCTTAGGGGAAGGGGTATTGCCAAGGAAAGCCTTGAGTTGTCTCTAGAGGCTCTAATGTGAAGCCAAAAGGTAGCTCACTACAAACTCATCACTAGGATGTCCTTTTACCATTCCTGGTAAAAGGATACATAGGCTCTACTAACAGAAGACTCTTCACTCAGTCAGTCAATAAATATGCATGGGCTGCTCCCATGTATGTGTCAGATACCCTGCTGGGCACTGGAGTAGAGGGGAGACAGAGTTGGTGGCCTTGATGAGCTCCCTGTCCAACCACAGAGGGCAACTATTAAACAAGTGAATGCAATTCTTAGAAAAGATAACCCCAGAGTCCCATCAAAAGCACCCTGAGAACATGAAGATGAGGACTAGAAGAGTTACAGAAGAATTGGCATTTTACCTGAGCCTTAAAAGTGGAAAGTGTTTCGGATGATAAGCAAGAAATGAGACAGCAGTGTTTACACAGGTATTTCAAGACGATTTTACATTATCAGAGATAAATCTGTACTTAGCCAAGCCAAAAACTGAATTTCCCCTGCAACCAAACCAATGTGGTGGTTATGAACCCACCAAGAAGCCCTAGGAGGCTGACTGCTGGCTGTTCATAGTGTACCCGCCACATTAACTACTTAACCATATGTTTACTAAGTGAAGCCAACTGGCAACAGAATAATGGGGAAAGGGATTTACTTTACAGCCGGCTTGGTCAAATGACTCCTATCCCACTGAGGATGCTTACCTGGTGCATAATGCCTGACTTCTTGAAGCTCTCCAGGGAGACAGCCATAAAGAGCATTGCTAAAAGGTTAGTTCGTATAGCATAACTCATGTGTACTGTGAACTAAAGCCGCAGTGGCTAGCCTGGAATACAATGGCTAAAGTTCCACAATCAGGAGGCTTTTTCCCCATCAGTCTCTTCTAAGCCTAGGAGTTAAGAGTGGCTGCTATGGGGAGCTTCTGGCTAAACATGGAGACTAGAACACATGCTTTTATCTGTTTCCTACCAAAAGTCCACTAAGATGATAGTATAGTATTTAAAAAACAAACAGACTACCAAGGCAAGAGACCAGGGAGGAAATTCAGCAGATAATAAATGTCTATAAAAATTTGGAAGCTGAGAAGCAGATGAGCAGATATAATTTGGAACAAAGCCAGCAAGAAAGGGAAGAAGTCAAGATGAAGCGAGCCTCTCTATGCTTCAGATCTCTAGAAAGATTCAGGAATTGAAGACACGATGTGCGTCAAAATATAGAAGTACATATTGGGGCTGTAAAAAAGATAGGTGATCAAGAGACAGAAAGAAGCAATGATACCCACTTATGCCTCCTCTTTCCCTCCTCTTGCCTTGCCCAGGCTGACTTTTTACCCACTCAGTGTTTTTTTTTGTTTTTTTTTTTTTGGTCTGGCTCCTTTTTTTTCATACTTAGCAGGACCAGGGATTTACTCTGTGGGGAAGTGAACCAGTCAGGCTCCTTGGGGAACATGGGGAGACTGGGTCCAACTGAGGATGGCTATTAGCCTCCCTACCAAAAACGGGGATTATGTGAATACTTAGAACCCCTGCCCCGCCTGCGCCGCCGCCCCCCACCCCCTGCCACGCTCTGCCCCAGAATATCAAAAGCCAACCTTATGTTCCTGAAAGCTTCTTCACTATGGAAACTGGCCAGCTCAAGAGAAATGTCTAAGGTTGCTGCTTTGGGAGATCTTTAACAAAACAGTCTGGTTCCCATCTGATCACCACTGTTTACTGTCACCAGACAATAAGCCCCTAATATGCACACAGAGCTTTGCATCAGCATTTTAGTGCCTTACAAGGTTGATAATGCCTTCCTGTCTTAAAATGGACAAAGATTAACAGATGTTTGGAGAGTACCTAGAACGTGAAAGAGATCAAAACAGACCAGTAGATAAAAGAAGCTTAGAGGAAGAAAAGACAGCAATGAAAACAAGAAAACATTTAGAAATCTGTAAATGTTATCCTTAGAATAGGGTTAGATAATTGCACCCTTGAATTTGAGAATAAGAGACTCTAAAAAATAAACATTCAGAAAATAATGAAGAGTTTTCAGAAGTTAAAAATAAAATAAAAAAATTTTAAACTCAGTAGGAAGTTTGGAAGATAAAATTGAGGAAATTTCCTAGAAAGTTGAATAAAAACTAAGTAGAAAAAGGAAAGATAAGACAGCTAGAGAATCCAATAAAGAGAATCCAATATTGAGGAAATTTCCTAGAAAGTTGAATAAAAACTAAGTAGAAAAAGGAAAGATAAGACAACTAGAGAATCCAATAAAGAGAATCAGCATTTAATAATAGACATTCCAGAAAGAGAAAGAAAAGAAAATAGAGGAGAAGAAATTATTGAAGAAACAATACAAGAAAAATTTTACAAAACAGAAAGATAAGGGCCTCTGAAAAGTGTCAAATGAATGAAGAAAGAAAAACCCACACCAAGGCTCATAATCATAAAATTTTAGTACACTAAGGATAAAGAAAAGATCCTAAAAGTTTCCAGAGGGGAAATTTAAAAAGATCAAATACAAACTTCTGAAGCTGATCAGGAATCAGAATGGCAACAATCATCTCAACAACAACAGTGAAATCCAGAAAATAATAGAACAAAGCCCTCAAAATTCTGGAGGAAAATCATTTTCAATAAAGAATTCTATGCCTATTCGAGCTATCAATGAAGTGTGAGGTAGAAGAAAGATATTTTCTGATATGCAAGGCCCCAAAAATTCACTTGCAGGCAGTCTTTCTCAGGAAGCTACTAGAAAATGTGCACCCACCAAAATAAAAATTTTTTTAAAAAAGAAGAAATCAAGAAAGAAGAAAACATGGGATCCAGGTAGCCAGGGACGAACACGCAGAAAGGAGGCAACTGAATTCCCAGGGCATGGCCATGGGGATGTGGGGACTGCAGCTTTGCAGGCCTAGGGAAAGGCCTATCCAGATCAGCAATACACAGGGCTCAGCGGGAAGGAAGGAGAAAGAAAAGAATAGGCAGGAGGAATAGACAGAATACTCAAGACAGGTCAGTGTATTGAGAGATTTTTCAGTGCTGTTGGAGTTTGGGGATTAATCAGTAATAGCCACTAAGCAGTAAACTAAGCAAACAAAACGTGGGATGATTTTTAATTCCCAAAAGGAGCAAAAATATGAATGAGAAAGAAAACATAACTGAAGTACACCGTGTGATTCAGCAGTCATAATAATGTGAACTCTGAAACTGGTTTAAAGGGTGATTTAACAATGTTGAGAGGATGGTGCAGAGACAGGACTTACGGCGAGGTGTGTGAGAAAGCTAAATCTGCAAGTGTCATCATAAAAAGTTAATAGTTAACACTTAAAGCAGAAAAAAAAGAAAGAACAATAAAAGCACATTTTTTAAAAAATGTGGAAGTAAGGACTAGATTAAACACTTAATAGAATTGAAAGTGGATGTGATGGATAGTTTTATGCAGCAACTTGGCCAGGCCACGGTGCCCAGATATCTGGTCAAACATTATTCTGTATGTTTTTGTGAGGGTGTTTTTAAAACGAGATTAACATTTAAATTGGTGAACTTTGAGTAAAGCAGATTGCCTTCCATAATGTGGGTGGGTCTCATTCAATCTCTTGAAAGCCTCAGAGAACAAAGACTGACTTCCCCTAAGCAAGAAGGAATTCTGCCAACAGGCAGCCTCTGGTTTTGAGTTGCAACACTGGCTCTTTCCTGGGTCTCCAGCCTGCCCACCTACCATACAGACTGTGGACTTGCCAACCTCCATAATCGCATTAGCCAATTCCTTAAAATAGATACTTCTCTCTCCCTTGCCTTCTGTGTACACACACACACTGTCTTGGTTCTGTTTCTCTAGAGAACCCAGACTAATACAGTGGAGATCACCCTGACGGGGAATGGGGCTAAGGCACCAGGTAGAAGATTTCAGGGTTTTGTTATGAACCTGGTTATAGTTTTCAATCTTCTAGACTATGTGTATTTGTTACCTTGCAGGAAAAAGATTGAATTTAAAAGACTAAAAAGAAAAAGATGATATGCTTTATAATCAAGTGACCTTGGTTGAAATTCCATCTCTGCCTTTACTGGCTGTGACTCTTACATCTCTCTGAGCGTCAGTCTCCCCATGTGTCAGATGGGTCCTGGTGGGTCAGCAGGAGAGCTGAATAAACCGATGAATGTAGAATAAGGCTGGTGCAGAGTAGGTGCTGAATAAAGGGTAGATGTTTTCACGGGAAGATGCCTTTGCTTTCATCAACTCTCCCTGGCAGGGTCTCAGTGTTACTTTGATTTCGTCAGGATTATTGTTCCAATAAAATACACTGGCAGAAAAACTCATTCTCCTGGAAAGGAGTATGTGCCCTTTTAATATTTTATCCCTGATGTACTTTATATGGCAAATACACTTCAGCGTCGTAATTAAAACTCCTTCCAGTGAAGCCGCCTTAGTCCACCAAGGGAGGTCAATTCCACCCCACCCTTCTGCATCGATCTGCTGTGCGGGCCGCTTGCGCTGGGCTGCTGCCTCGGGCTCAGTGATTTCCTGCCCATCACTTGCTGTGCACAAATGAAATCATTTCAAATGACCTAATGTGCACTTATGCCACTTACAAAACTGAATGAAGAGGCAAAGAAGCAGCAGCATGAGAGGTCCTGAGAGAACTGGTGCTCTTCGTAGCTGCATTTCTTGGGTGACTGAGTCGAAGAAAATATGAGGTTAGAAGGGCAATTGCAACTAAGGGATGGTGTCGTGCTGCTGTCAGAAAAACCTGTCTGCATTCCCTGGAGATGATGCTTGGCTTGCTTGTGAAGTTATCGGATTCTACCTTAAGAGTCGTCTTATTCTGGGGCATGTGCTTCAGAAAGGTCTGCAAACTCTCTGAAATTGATGTGAGTGTGTGCAGTTATCTGGGAAGCAGTCTGTGTCTTCATTAGATTTTCAAAAGAGCCTCTCCCCTTTAAAATATGGAAAGGACTGGCAGCTTCTCCTCTGGGTTATCCTAAGTATATAAGTATCCGGAGCTGAGATGTCAGTGCTTGGAATGGCCATGAGTCCTGGTCAATTCAATCTCCTAGAAGCCCGCGGCAGAGGTGTCACCCAGTCTCCTTTTGGTTTCCCTGGACTCCAACCACTCCATACTCTGTAGGCTGGCTGTTCAGAACCATTGCTTTATATTTGTAATTTCCCTGCTGCAATACATATCCTGAGGCCTTTAAGCATTGGTATATCCTGTTTCCACTGTCTGGTGTTCCCTCTCATCCATTGTGGACTTGAGAAAAAATCTACTTACCCTTCAACACTCAGTCCAAGCTTCTCCTGTGTTGTGAACCCTCCTTGACCTTCCCTCCAACCTCCATCTCCACCAATAATCCCTGGCTGTTTTAACTCCGTCCTTCTTTCTTTTCAGCTCCCAGGGCACCATGGCACACATCCTTTCATTAAAGCATAGAGCATAGGGGTTGTTTTCTCTTCTGTCCTTTTCATTAAAATGAGGACTCTGTAAGGGGAGATCTTTTTGTCTTTTTTATCTCTGAAAACAGTGAGAAATTCTATGTATCTCTCACTCTAGCTATTCAGAACTACTTGTGATTCGCCAGATGCAACAAGCTCTCCATGCCTCCTTGCCCCTTTCTGTGCTGTTGCCCTGAGCTGAATGCTATACCTGGTACATAGAATGTGCTCAATTAAAGTGTTGGGCATGTTGGTTGTTAAAAGGATGGCTTGTTTCCTGAACTGTACAAAACCCTCCTCATCTCATTTCCTTGTCGTCCTCCTCAAAAGTGTTCTGAATGAGACATGACATTTCAAAAGACAGTACTTTAATTCCTGAAGTACTCTCTGTTGTTCATGATGGGAGACAGGAAGAGGTAGAAGGATCATAGAGACAAACCTCTCCGGCCCTCTTGCAGCAGCAGAGAAAGCAAGAATGAAAACAGGAGAATTAGCCTCTCGGGGAAATGTGCTCTAAAAGAAACAGCAAAGCAAATCAGACCAGATAGATTCTTGGATGTTTTGTTTTTTCCTGATGCAATTGGACAAAACAGCAGGTTTCCATCCTTGCTGCACTCACTGCACTGGGTCTTTATTTATTGCTGGCTTCCTGGGCACATTTCTCTCTCCTCAAAAAAAGAGATTTGCTGGAGGCTGGCCCCTTTCCCATTTAGGTCACCAGAGAGCAGCTGAACGCTGGGAAATAGTAACTTCAGCAAAATGTCAGAGAAGATTTAGTGAAAATGAACTCCACATTGTGCCCCTCGATAAGGAGCAGAGCTGGCCAAGACCACACATGTGGTGTCGGGTGCTGGATCAAAAAGGCAAGGGCAGGCTGCACCAGTCCTGGAAGACCAAGTCCTCTGGTCAAGAAATAGGCTCCTGGGAGCTCCACCAAGTGAGAGAGTCCTGTGGCAGTGAGAGTCCATCTTGTGACCATCCTTATAACCAGCTCCCCAGTAACAGCAGGAGCCCCAGCCATTCTGTTTGCACCCCAGAAATTACCCACAAAACCCAACTGTAATTTATTCAGTGATGGAACAGGAGCAGCAGCAATTTGCAACATGGAGCCTAATCTGAAATAGACTCTGCTCTGCATAAGCAATTCCTTTGAAATATACTTTCCCTTTGTCTGGAAAGCCAGACCTTCCACCTCAGAACCTTCCATTTTCAAAGGGAGTTTTAAATCCTTATGCCAGGAATATCCATGTGTCACAGAGGTTTTAGGCCACAGATAGACTAGACCACCCCTCTGCACAGGTCATGCCTAAGGGAGACATCCAGAAAAGGAATTTAAAGGACCAGGTGAAATCTAAGTCTCTGCTAAGGTGTCCAGAAATCAAGCTGGTAACCAAATTTTCCCTCCACATATATGGCTCCACATGATACATCCAAATGCATAGATTCATATTAGATAAATCCAAGCCAATTCCCTCCTTCATATTTTGGAAGAAGTTGTGACACACAACTCACTGTCTCTTGGCCAGCCTATCACACAACTCCCTGAGTGTTTCCCCAGCAGCAAGTAATTGACCAGGTAATTGATGCCTCTTCTTCCTGTGGAACTGAATGAGACCAGATGTATGAGCTGGAGCAAGTCCCTCTCCGGACCTCATTTTCTTCCTCCACACAGTGAGTGGCACTTGTGGTTCCCAAAGGCACTTTCAACCCACTGGCATTGTGAGTGTTGCTTGTCTGACTAGGAGAAAAGTTAGGTTTCCAACAACTTTCTTCCTTCTAGATTTTAATAAAATAACGACTTTATTCGTTTTATTAAAATGATACAAATAAATTCCTATAAAATAGAAGAGTACACAAAGCAAGTTTTTAAAAAAAAATCTTAAATACCATTATCTAGAAGTAACCACACTTAATATTAGTTGAACATCACTCTAGATGTCTCCTTATGCATATATTCAGATGCAAAGGTGGATAGATGGATAGAGCTAATTTTTTAAAAAATTGAATGATATTCTATATCTTACTTTTGGCAAATATATCAAATTTAATATTATTTTGAGCTTAATATGAAAAATAAATTGAAGGAAAACTGAAAATATTCTATCACAAGAAAGAGGTAGTGACAGATGTAGTGGCAAAATTTGTTCACAAATTCATTACCACTCCTTCAACTGAAGGGTGGGCTCTATTTCTCCAGACTCTTGAATCTGGGCTGTGCCTGTCACTGCTTTACCCAGTAGAATATAGTAGAAGTGACATGGTTTCAATTCTGCACCTAGGCTTCAAGAGAACTTGCAGCTTTCACTTCCTTTCTTCCTCATGAAACCCAGCCACCATGCTGCAAGGAAGCCTGATATGGTTTGGATGTTTGTCCTCTTCAAATCTCATGTTGAAATGTAATCCCCAATGTTGGAGGTGGGACCAGGTGGGAGGTGTTTGGGTTGTGGAGGCAGATCCTTCATAAATGGGTTGGTGCCATCCTTGAGGTCCTTGAGATAGTGAGTGAGTTCTCACGAGATCTGGTTGTTTCAAAGTATGTTGCACCTCCCCCATCTCTTGCTCTCACGCTTACCATGTGAGACACATGCTCCCCTTTGCCTTCTGCCATGATTGTAAGCTTCCTGAGGCCCTCACCAGAAGCAGATGCTGTCACCGCACTTCTTGTACTTCCTGCAGAACCATGAGCCAATGAAGCCTCTTTTCTTTATAAATTACCCAGCCTCAGGTATTTCTTTATAGCAGTGCAAAAAAAACCCAAAAAACCTAATACAGAGCAGCTACACAGAAATGCCAACAATGGGGGAGAATTGAGGCCCCTGGTCAACAGTCGCAACTGAATTCCCAAACAACAGCCGTCATCATCATCAACTTTGCCAGCCATGTGAGTAAGCCATCTTGGGAGTGACTCCTCTGGCCCCAGTTGAACTGCTCTAGTTGACACCACGTATACTAGAGACAAACTGTTCTTACCCCAAGATCTGCTCAAATTGCCAAATTGTGATCAAATACATGATTATCATTATTTGAAGCCACTGTTAGGATGGTTTGTTGTGCAACAATAGATCATTTAAACAAAATCTCTGTACAATTAAGAAAAAAGATGAAAAATTTAAGAGATGAAATTTCTCAATTACAGATTTCACTCTTCAAAAGTCTCAACTGACCCTAGCTGGAAAAAAAAAAAAAAGCACACTTTTATTTTTCCTGTTATTGCTTTTCCTGTTTTTTGTTTTTTCCTGTTATTGTTTTTCCTGCTTTTCCAATGTATACTGTTACATTGAAAAGTTTACATGTTTTGTAATCTTTATGTTATGTTCTGAAACAAAATCCCAGGGTTCTTTAGTCTTCATTTCATATTTAAATGATAAAATATTTACCAGGAGATCTTTCACCACATCTTCTTAATCCTTAATTTCTATTATTTGGTTTCAACACTTGGTTAATGGCTTTTAACCTCAGATATTCTCCCAGCCAAAAAGAGTTTATGAGTGCTATTTTTCCCACATTCACTGATGTTTAAGAATATCTATCTGCTACCTTTTTCCTTGGTTATTAACTTGGGTGAATGTTTTGGTTTTTTTTTTTTTTTAAAGACACGGTTTCGCTCTGTTGCCCAGGCTGGAAAGCAGTGACATGAACACAACTCACCACAGACTCAACCTCCTGGGCTCACGCGATTCTCCCACCTCCAGCTCCCACGTAGCTGGGACCACAGATGCACACCACTGCACTTGGCTAATTTTGTGTAATTTCCCACCATGTTGCCCAGGTTGACTATAATATTCTTGGGTCACAATTTTCTTCTGTATTTGTTGCTTCTTTGTCATTAGTATTCTTATGTTGTTTAAAGAAATCTGAGGCCAACCTGATTTTCTTTCTCTTGAATTGATTTGCGTTTTCTACCTGGTTGCCTGACATTTGTTTGTTTTCGTTTATCTTTTGAATTCAACAATGCAGTCAGGATAGATCTAAGGTAAATGTTATATTTACATTACTTCCCTGAAACATAGTAGCCTTTTCAGCTTTATTTATTCCTTTTATTTCAGAGTTTTCCTTCAATTCCAATTCCAATATGATTTTGTTCCATTTCTTGGGTTTTCTACTTTAGAGATGCAAATTTATGCATTTATTGGTTCACTTTATTCTCCAAATCAAATATTGTTTCTCTAATTTTTGATCTCCTTGTCTTTTTTTTTTTCCATTTACTATTATCTCAAGTCTTCCCTTTCTGTCAAGTGAGAAAGTCACTTCCTTTTCACTCTCTCTCAGTTCTGTTTAAATAAAGGAGAAGGTCTCAATTTGGTGCTAGAATATCTTCAACATCTTTCCAAACTTACCTAATTCTCCTTTTTAATAGACAGTAGACTTTAAGGTTTAGTGCCTTTCACAGGCAATAATGTATAGCTAAAATTTAATAGCATTAATTTATTTTCTCTAGAATGAAGGGGAGAAAAAATAATTTATTTTTATTATATTTATTTTTGACAAGTTATATTGGCTTTCCATGAACTGCTGATATAAAGTTTCCTTTTGAAATAAATTTCTTAGACTAAAAAAGCAAGCTGATTTAAAGAAAATGTTACATATATCATAGAACAAATAACATTTAAATACGTCAAAAATTAAGTTTGTGATACATGAATCCATGGTCTTTAGAATCCATGTTCTTTATTTTGTTAAAGCATCTGGATTCTGGCCTCCTTTTTGGAGATTTTGTTAAAAATCTCTACCACACCCTCAGTCCACCCAGCTGGTGGATCTTATCACTGGTTGGGGGAATCCTAGAGCCTATACTTCCGTGTCAACCCCAAATTACTCACTTCCCCACTTCACCCTCCTATCTTCCCAAACATCTCTTTCCACCCCCTGCCAAGTGAGAAGACAAGAGGGGAAGGAGGTAAGGGTGTCTGAGTGGTCACCCTGTTGTTAATAGTTCACACATCAGGGAGAGGAACTTGGCCTCAGTTTCCCAGTGTCTCTTCTGTCTGGCTTCCTGATCCTCCGGGCACCTTGTCTTATTTATTTTATCTTTTGCCCTCAGTAATGTTAAGTTCCTGTTCCTTGCTGGGGAGAACTAGCTGTCTGTGGTTATGATTGTCCCGACTTCTCTCTCCATTTTTCTTTCAGGCTGGAAAGATCACATTGCGAAACTTGGCAGTCTCTCTGTCTCCGCTGAGTTCTGCTCTTCACTGCCTAAGTTGACTTGTGTCCAGAGGGAATTGTCTAATGAGAAAACTGAGTCAAAAGCATGTAAAAGATATCTAAAGCCTTTGATTTGGGGTCATTCCAAGGCAGGAGTGACTGATCCTGCTGCAGGTAGTCAGCTTCAATGAATTCCTATGATTTTATGTTGCCAAGGCATCTATTTTGAATATAAGTTGGACTTTCTCACACCAGAAACAGGGCTTAGTTATCCTTGACAGTTTCCAGTTCTCCACCTATTCCCAATTCCTCAATGTAGTTGACGATTTATCTGCTTTATACAACCGTCTCCTGGTGACCAACCCCTTTTGGCACAGTTAGATGCAGCCTGCTTGATGCACCCCACTGACTCCCACACCCCACAAGGATTGCACAGATGTGCCACAGTGGCCACTCTCAGTCACAGCATGGTGCAGGGAACTCGTGCCTGCTTGCTCTAAACCCATCAATTAGAACTTCTCACGGGAAACCTGCTTGGGTAGTGTTGCAGACTCCAAATTGGCCTTTGGGTCGTCTGTGTCCTTTCTCTTACTTCCTGCCCACTGGTTGAGTGTATGTGTCCTGGTCACCTCCCTTCCTGTTGGCCCTGGGAATGATGCTCCCCTCTTCTCTCTGGGACCTGTAAGTAATAAACTGCTTGTAATATTTCATGTGTTTTGTTGTGTCACCTCTTCTGTTTCTCAGCAGATTGACACACCTGAACCTAATTTCTCTCCTGGTCAGGGCTTGCCTAGAGAGTGGCTATTGACAAGAGCCAAGTAGACACAAGTCAGACAAGAACCACAAAGGTATCTGCCAGTATAGACAAGTTTCCTGTGAGGGGGACACCTGGTCAAAAATTGGACCATGCACCAGGATAAAGGAGTGTCCTGTGAAAGGTCAGTTGTAAGCATCCATGACCAAGTCCTCTGGAGCCCTATCAGGACAGGGGTAGAATTTACAGGAAATCTGAGGCAGACCTCAAGACCAAATAAGAAAAAAAAAAAAGTCAGCTCTTTGATTGTTTTTAAGTTCTCTAAGACAAGCACACACATATTCTTACACATATACACACATTCACACAAATGTACACACACATATAAGCTCTCACACACATACACACAAATATACATATACACATTCACACTCACTTTCACATGTGTGCAGACACACACACACATATCTACACACATTCTTCCAGACATACACACATTTGCACATGTACACATATATTCACATACATACCAGAGGCACATCCTTACACTTGCACATTGTGGAGATTAAAATGACTCCATCTTGGATGCCAATCCACCGTGTTAACTTCTGATTACCCCAGTCCCATGGATGTCTCCTGATTCCTGCTTTATTTACTGTCCCTAGTGTAAGAACATGTCAATCTTGGTGTTAGTACACAAATCATAGACTATGACGCATGGGGCTTTCTTGCCTGTTCTGTCTTTGATTGTCTTGCTGGAGCAGCGACACCTTTCCCTGTGGTACATAAGTCTTGGGTCTGGGGAGTAACAGTGCAGAGACCTATCTGTCTTATTGCTGCCCAGGACCACACTTCTATCCTATTCTGACAAACTGGATTTGTCTGCCTTGTTCTTTGGTTTCTCGTATTTGGGGGTTGTTTTTCATATACAGCCCTTTCACGTAACATACATACATGCACCTACACACATACATACCCTCACTAACTCATACACACTTTCCTGTTAAACTCTTCTCTTTATTAAAAGAAAAATATTATTCCAATTCGTTGGCATCAAAAAATATATCCAAGGTTGGGCGTGGTGGCTCACACCTGTAATCCCAGCACTTTGGGAGGCCAAGGCCAGTAAATCACTTGAGGTCAGGAGTTCAAGACAAGCCTGGCAAACATGGTGAAACTTTGTCTCTACTTAAAAATACAAAAATTAGCCTGGTATGGTGGTGGGTGCCTGTAATCTCAGATACTCAGGAGGCTGAGTCAGGAGAATGGCTTGAACCCGGGGGCAGAGGTTGCAGTGAGCCAAGATTATGCCACTGCACTCCAACCAGGGGGACAGAGTGAGACTCTGTCTCAAAAAAAAAAGAAAAGAAAAAAGAAAGAAAGAAGAAGAAAGAAGAAAGAAAGAAAGGAAAGAAAGAAAGAGAAGAAAGAAAGAAAGAAGAAAGAAAGAAAGAAAGAAAGAAAGAAAGAAAGAAAGAAAGAAAGAAAGAAAGAAAGAAAGAAAGAAAGAAAGAAGAAAGAAAGAAAGAAAGAAAGAAAGAAAGAAAGAAAGAAAGAAAGAAAGAAAGAAAGAAAGAAAGAAAGAAAGAAAGAAAGAAGGAA
>NW_012113586.1:6219134-6233392 GCF_000951035.1 Colobus angolensis palliatus | reverse complement strand
AGTTGGAAGAGAGGGTTCATTGCTCTTATTTTGGTGCCACAACATAGCAGCAGGGTCCGACAGGGTCTGAAAAACCACAAAGAGCAGCTGTAGTATGACTGGCATGATCTTCCTGGAACAGTGACACAGGACCTTGTCTCATGAGGGTGACCAGCAGCGGCAGCAGAGGTTAGTGGCCTCCCTCAAGGGCTTGTATGCCATGAGTTTCCACAAGAATATCAAGCAAAAGAACTTGAGGAGACTCGTTCCTGAGTACCTATCAGTCCCTGGAGACTCACAGAAATACTGCAGGGAGACCTTGAATGGCTGGTGGTTGAAATCCTACATTCTCCAGGAGAGGGTTCAATGTCAGTGTCAATGGTATCTCTTTTTTTCCATCAGACTAGTGAAATGGAGACATTCAGATACACATACTCCACAATCAGTAAGTAAATTATCACTATGCTCACACATACACACAACAACAACAACAACAACAAAAACACCTCTATGCTGAGATAGGCTCTCTGGCTCCTGGCAATACTACATGTCCTTCGGGTTACATGCCCCAGCCTCCCCTGCAGCCAGGTGTGCCTGTGTGACCAAGCCCTGGCAAATGGAATGTGAAAGCAGAAAGAATATATGCCTCTTTCAAGGCCGGTTCATAATAATCTCCCACTTGTTACCGCCTATCCCTGTTTTCATCCCTCAGCTGAACAGACAGGACTCCAAGGAACTTAAGGAGGTCAGAGCCAAAAGACTCTGGAAATAGCCTAGCATCTGAATTTTCTATTATCATTATTATTACTAAACCCCTGGGCTCAAGCTATCCTCCCACTTCTGCCACCCTTAGTGCTGGGATTACAGGCATGAGCCACCACACCTGGCCTGGCACCTGAATTTTCTACATGGAAAATGACCAGACCAAAAATATCCACACTGGTGTAATGAAAACAAAAAATTTCACTGAGATTCTGGAATTGTTTATTATAAAAGTTAGTGGTGCTAACCTTCCCTATTATACCAGAAAAGCATTATTATCCCCAAACTACAAATATGTAAATTAAAGCTTACAGGGGTTTAGTCAGTGATTCTCAACCAGGATAAATTTTACTCCCCAGGGGACATTCGGCAATGTTTGGAGACATTTTTGATTTTCACAACCAGAGGGGAAGGGTTGCTGCTGGCATCTGGTATGTAGAGGCCAGAAATGCTGCTAAATCCTCCAGTGTACAGGACTAGACCCTACAACAAAGAATTGTCCAATCTAAAACATTAACATTACTGAAGTTGAGAAACGCAGTGCGGTTGAGGGTTAAGAGACTTGTCTAAAACCACTGAACTAGAAATGGTAAGTGGCTCATAACCTTAGTCCTTTCTTTGTATCAGGTTCTCTTTATCTGGAAACTTGTGAGTAAGCTGCCATGTGACAGTGCCCATACCCCCACGTCACTTCTGGTGGGGGAAGTCCCCTTTTGGGGCCAAAAGAATCAAGCTGAGAAATAATAAATTCACATATGTACAAATTGTAATAAGCTTCAGAGACGAATGACTGATATGGTTAGGCTTTGTGCCCCCACCCAAATCTCATCTTCAGTTGTAATCCCCATAATTCCCACAGTTCCCACATGTCAAAGGAGAGACCAAATGGAGGTAATTGGATCACGGGGTGGTTTCCCCAATGCTGTTCTTGTGATCATGAGTGAGTTCTCACAAGATCTAATGGTTTTATAAGCGTCTGACATTTTCTCTACTTGCACTTCTCTCTCCTGCCGCCATGTAAAGAAGGTGCCTGGCTTCCCCTCCACCTTCCACCATGATTGTAAGTTTCCTGAGGCCTCCCCAGCCATGTGGAACTGTGAGTCAGTTAAACCTCTTTTCTTTATAAATTACCCAGTCTCGTGCTAGTTCTTTGTAGCAATATGAAAACCGACACTGATTTTTCCTACCTATTTGACAGAGACAAGAATATTGTTTGAAAATCAGTAAACATGTTTGCAGTCCCAACAAGACATCAGGCCTTAGAAACCTCACTTAGGGAGAAGGCATTTTCATCTCACTGCTAAGGCCCTTGTAGCCTTTTACAAGAGCAAAACAAAAAGCTAGCTTCTGCTTCCAAAAGTAATATATTTGTTATTTTTAAGACATGAATAAAAAATAGAAAATAGGCTAGATGCAGTGACTTATGCTGTAGTCGCAGCACTTTGGGAGGCCAAGGCAGGTGGATCACTTGAGGTCAGGAGTTCAAGACCAGCCTAGCCAACAAGGTGAAACCCTGTCTCTACTAAAATTACAAATATTAGCTGGGCATGATGGCATGCGGCTGTAGTCCCAGCTACTCAGGAGGCTGAGGCACAAGAATCACTTGAGCCCGGGAGGTGGAGGTTGCAGTGAGCCGAGATCATACCATTATAGTCCAGCCTGGGTGACAGAACAAGACTTAGTCTTAAAAAAAAAAAATAGAAAATAAAGTGTTTTCTAAATTCCATCTTCCTGAGAAAGTCATGATAAGTAATTTTGTTTATATTCTTCCACATTTTTTTCTATGCATATGCTAACATTTCTATTTCTAATCGACATATATTCACACAAATATGTGTGTAGATATATTAGAGACTGCTAGAGTAAAATTTGTGTTCTCTTCTTCCTGAGAACACATGTAGAACATATTTCCCAGCCTGCCTTGCAGTTTAGTTGTGGTCATGTGACTAAGTATAGCCCATGGAGCATAAGTAGAAGTGATATACATTTCTTCTAGACCTGGCTATGAAAACGTCCTATACATGCTGCTCTAAGCTCTTTTCTCTTTCTAGCTCATCGGGATGAAGACGGCCACATGTCGAAGATAACAGAGCTTCCTTCAGCTTGAGCTCTGCAGGATCGCTCGGAGGAAAGTAGCCCCAAGAACCTGTTTACTGGCTCTAGATTGTTATATGAACAGCAAGTGTACTTCTACTGTGTACATTTGTGTACAAACTAGCAATATTGCTCTGCAACTTGTTTCTTTCACTTAAAAATGTATCTGGAACAGGCTGGGTGTGGTGGCTCATGCCTGTAATCCCAGCACTTTGGGAGGCTGAGACAGGCGGATCATGAGGTCAGGAGTTCGAGACCAGCCTGACCAACATGGTGAAACCCCATCTCTACTAAAAATACAAAAATTAGCCTGGTGTGGTGATGTGCACCTGTAATCCCAGCTACTCAGGAGGCTGAGGCAGGAGAATTTATTGAACCCAGGAGGCAGAGGTTGCAATGAGCCGAGATCATGCCATTGCACTCCAGCCTGGGCAACAAAGCAAGACTCTGTCTAGAAAAAAAAATTAATAAATACATATATATATGTATATAAAAATACATATATATAAAAAATACATATATGTATATAAAAATACATATATATATAAAAATACATATATGTATGTTAAAAAATACATATATATATATATGGAACGTTTTTCTGTGTCAGTAGCTATCCTGTATTTCTCATAAGATATACTTTTCCCCAACAATTTAACTTTTCAGAAATTAGGAGATATATTTGAGAAGTATGGTTGCCAAAAAGTTTCCATTAAATGATTGAGATATCTCAGAATCAAGAAAATACCACATGCATTATTTTTTAGGGTCTTAAAAAATAATATGAATTTGTTGTTGCTGTTAAAAATCAAAATAGTACCATCAGATTTTGAAAGAAAGGGAAAGCTCTGCAGTAGGGCATAAATGTTCAGACAGAATAGCGCTTTACTTGAAATACAAGCTGAAATAATTTTGCTAATAAAGGAGCAGAATACTCACAATTCAAAGTGCTGAAGCTAAAGAAGTCTCTGAGATCCTCAAACTAAGTAGCATTGGTAAATAAGGAAAGCACTGGTACGGACACAGGCCGATTGCATCCAGGTTTAATCTTGTAAACTATTCAGAATATATTCAACAATTATAATAAATATGCAAAAATATTATTATATCAAGAGTACTATCAAAACAAAATTAACTTGAAAAATATGAGAAAGCTGTCCTAAGAAGCAGTTAAGTGGCCAGGCATGAGACGGAGATGAGAAATCAACCAACTGGGTGTACCATCTCCAAAAAGATTGAGAATGCCTATTTTTAACACCATATTTTATTCATGTTTAAGAAGAGCTATCATATTCTTACCTTCCTATCTGCTGTCAAACTTTCCACGTTCAATAAACTTTCTAAAATTATGAGCACATTTAGTATCGTATGAGAAGTGGAATGTTGGACCTAGATTCGTGAGTTAGAAATGACTTATCTCTCTCCTTGAAGGTTTTAGAAATATTATGCATTTAAGAAACCCTTTTTTTTTTCTTTTGCAGAAAGAGCTCCATAAAACATTAAACATGAAAAAATAGGCAAGATGTGCTGAGGGAAAACTTGACATCTTAAAATTAATTTTCCTTATAAAATGCATTTACTGTTTTCTCTCTAAAGCAATGAGGAGTTTTGTGGCCACTGTACAACTCTGTTTTGCCTCTTTTGATGGTTTCTGAGGTCCCTGGACTCCCTAAATTATTCTCTCTGAAATATGTTCTCTTTGGCAGAGTGGAATTTTTTTCTCACGGAAAGAGTTGGTGGTTTAAAAATACCTTTTTGGGGCACAGAATAAAATATTCATCAAACCCTGCCTCCTGATTTCCCAACATCTATTTATGAAAACCTGCTATTAAATGTCTTATGGTGACCAAAAAAAGTTCCCAGGTGACAGCAAAAATAACTGATTTGTATTACGATTTTATATTCCCAGTCCAGCCTTTAGACATTTCAGAAATCTTTATGTTTGTATAGAAAATGATCTCTGGAGTTTTCTTCCTTCTCAAGTACTATTTATGCCATAAGCACACAATATTCAAGAACTGATGAGTCTTGGACTAGAATTCACTGCAGAGAGTAGTTTAGGACATAGCTTGCAAAATTTCATAGGGTAAATCCCAGAAGCTCTCCACCCAATGTCATTCCTGACAAATGAAGAAAATATAGGTTCTTTGGAAGAAAAAGATGTGATTTGTAAAGCTAGCTGAGCCAACATCTTCAAAGTAAGAGAGACAGCCAGAGACTCACTATTCATAGGCATATTTTATACCCTTAAATCGTGTGGTTTCTCTGCTGGTGAGTAATGAAAGCCATTTGGTTTTTCTGTCCAAGTAATAACAAGTCTTGTTCAAGGAAACTAGTTTTATTTAAAGCTTTGAGATTGTTTTCCTTGTTTTCTTGGCTTAAAAAAGTCAGCATTGAAACACTCTTACTTCTTTCTTTACTATAAAAAGGAGAAAATTGCTTATTCTTTCTGAGTCCTCTGTGGAATTCATATTCACGTAGGAAGAAATTTGCATCCCTACACCAATGTCTAGCTTGTTTTTAATTTTTTTTATTTAGCAGACATGTATATATAGAGTCTGCACCAAGCACTTTACACTTATGAACTCCATTAATCCTTAGAATACTCAGATAATATTTTCTTGATAATTTCTTCTTTTCCCCAGAATTCAAGGTAGCAGTGATTTTTTGCTGAAGATAGGGCTGCAATTCATTTTAAGCCTTTTTGTCTTTTAGAATCATCCCAAGAAGATAGAAATGAAGAAAGGTAAACCTCCAAAATATGATTTGGGGATCAATGTCAGTAGAGAAATAACAGACCAAAGCATCCAAAAAAGGAAATATTTAACTTTGATAGAGCTTATAGTTTGAGAAATTTATATAAAAACAGACTAACTCCCAACCATATAAGCTAAACAGCTGCTATTTATTTTATCAAAACTTCAGAAACTTTTGTCACAAATATACCATGAAAGGCAATACTACAGATTATATACTAAAGTTAATAGAGTGGCGTGAATACTGTTTTCACAATGCTCATTAAAGCATTTAGAGAAAATATCACCATGTTATACAATACTGCCCTACATGATAGAAGACCAAGATCTTAATTTGGTCTTTCAGCGCTTATACGTGTCTTTTTAATACATATCTAAAAACTTGTCTTTTAAATACATATGTGTCTTTTAAATACATATTTTAAAGATGTATCATTTAAATACAGAAATGGAAATAATAACACTTCCCTTAATGAAAACTGGGGGCTGGGCAGAAGAATCCCTGAAATCTCTGCAGTATGATCTAACATCTTATCACTCATATCATGCATCAGTGTAACCTCATCTACCACAGCATTCCCCAAAGTGTGATTCACGGCATACTAGATTTACATGAAAATAAAGCATTCCAAGATACACATGTTTCAGAAATGCTTCATATTATGTGGTCCTCTTGGAGATGCACAACGCAGTTAGGCTCTGAGAAGCCCTGCAATAAATGACCTTGCATGATTTTTTTAACCTAGCCTTAGTGTTCCAAGAAAGTGACTGGACAGCTGGTTTATCTAATGAACTGTGGACAATCAGATTTAAGACATGAGGACAAGACATTGCAGAGAATAAAGTTAAAACCTGCATTTAGGAGCAGGTGGGGATGGTTTCTGTAGTGAAGTTGTTCTAGTTTGGTTCTTAGGTGCAGAGATTGGGTTTCTCATCCTTCTCAGTTCATGACCCATTTTCACAATGGTCAAAGCAAGGCTCCTCTCTGCTATTTTTTTTAATTCAGCCCTGTTTTAAATGTACCTAAATTTGTTTTAATCAGATATAGTGAGACATACAGACACAGAAATAACCATTATAAGGAGGGAGGTCTTACTCTCACAAATCCAGGATCACATTGGGAGGCACAAAGCTAGTGGGGAGGCAGAGTCAGGGGCGGAATGTGGGCAAAAGGCTTTATTGAGGTTCTTGCAGGAAGAGAAGGCAAGACAAGGTAAGTGGGCTTAAGATTGGCCAGTTTGAGTAATTTCAGTTGACTCCAGGGCTTAGAGGATATAGATGGCCCTGAGGTGATTAGGGCAGGTGGATAGTGGCCCAAGGAGTACGTTCCCTATGAGTGCCCAAGAAAGGAGGTGGTTTGGACTATGGGCTTCAAATTACTTGGCTTACATATGAAAGGTGTACTCTCTGGCAAGTTATTTGCTATGTCTGGGAGTTAGCCAGCCCTGGGAGAGGCAATCTCTCTGGGGTCAGCGAGGCCTCAGATGTCAAAATCTATAAGAATCAAAAGATATGCTTAATACAATCCCTAATTTTCACTCTCATGCTCCTCCCCACAATACAAACCCATTCTAAAATATTTGAGATATATATATATATGTGTGTGTATATATATATATATATCTCCTTGAAAATGTAAATACATATCCTTGGAAATATAAACATCTTTGCAAAATATGAAGTGAGTTTCATGAATATATGTGATTTTAATTTACATAAGTAGCATTGTGCTATATATCTCATTCTATTTCTTACTTTTTTCATTCAACACTTTTGAAGAAACAGCCACGTTGCAGTGTAACTATCTAGTTTTGTCATGTAGCATCTAGCTGAGGTATAATTTTTTTAGGCTGTATTTGATTTATCCAACCCTTAGTAGAAGACTCTTGGTTGCTTCCAACTCCTTACCAGGAACAATGTTTTAATGTTCTCTTACATGAGAACTTCTCTGGACTGTAACTACTGTGTCAAAGAGCAGATGCACACTTAATACACACACATATGGCAACTTTGCTCTCCGGAATGGCCAAGCCAATTTATACCCAAGTCAGTCATACCTAAGGGTCCTCATTTCCCCATGTGCCCTGACATGGCTGATCTCATGTTATCATGAGATTCTAGCTTTAAAACATTGTACCAGACATAGGCAGCACAAGATCAGCCACCCTGCATTTGGTTCCCCTCTTAAGATTATCTCAAGTTGCCCTCCGTGCCACAAGACTGAATTGTGAAAGCACCAAACTTAACTTCATGTGGCTTCACCACAGGCTCAAAAGGCTCAATGTGATCTCAAGTTGGGTCTGCTTTCTTAATGACATAAACTCCAACTATGGCTTGGGATTTCAGAGAACAAAACCATGGTTTCACCCTTAGAAGCATGATAGAGTTTATTAAGGAAGGACCCAAGAAGAATGGGGAATCATATAGTAAAGATAATAAAGCATCTTCGTGGGTTACGTTAAAAAAAATTAGTGAAATTATTACAAACCCTTCAAATAGAAAGGTAATTTAAGGCCTGTGCATGGAATAGTCTGACTTTAGGAATCATATTAACTCAGGAAATCAAGAAAAACCTGGAGTAGTTTGAAAACTATGACTCATTCTTGCACTTAGGACATGAGCACTTGAAGAATATAAAGAAAAGTCAAAATCAATTAATCTGTAGAAGGAGACAGATTTCCTTCAAAGGAAAATTGAGGTCTCAGATGACAAGATGGGCTGATTTAGAAAGACGATGATGGAACGGAGGGGATGTTTTGCATGTTACTACACCACAAAGAATGAATTGGGCCCAGTGAAATATAACAGAAAAAGCAAGGCAAGATTGGAGAGAGATGGCTGGATAGACTTCCCAGAAATTGCTGCAATCCAGGAAATGCTTGAGAAGTCCCTTGTTAACCCTGCAGATAAAAGGTCTGTACTAAAGACAGTTGGGGGAACCACCCTTGCAGACTGGAACCACTGGACCATGGAGCCAGACAAATCTGGATTGATATAAGAGTGGAAGACTGAGTTTCAGGATGATGCAGTCATTATGGGGTGAGATGAGATAGGGCTCATGTCCTGAGAGAGTGCATTTATCAGTTTATGGAATTGCTATTTATGGGACTCTACGGGAAGATGCTGCAAAGATGAGACCAACAACAAGAGCGCAACAGAGGTCAATAATAGATTGAGACCAGCCCTACATTGGATGCTGGTCTGATGGGAGACATCTTCTAGTTGGGATGATCTGACACAGGAAACTGGGGATGGTGATGATTGGTGTACAATGGGTGCTTTGGGCACGCTCAAACCTCATTAATTTTCTCTAAGAGACAAAATCAAGAGGAATAAGTACTTTTAAATGTCTGTGATAGAAATCAAAGAAAAAGTGAAAAGGAGAAAAACATTTAACTGCAGCCGTAAGTGTAAGCCCTACATGGTTAGAGAAGGAAATAGATGCTTAGGATACAGGTTAAACTGTTAGAAACTCACTGAGCCTTCCTGAGAGGAGTAGGTGAAGAGAAAAGCGAATGAGACACCAACAGCAGATCGCACTTCTATTTAAAAATGTGGAGCAGAAAGAAATGCTATAACACACAAACTCTGGGAAAAGATGGAGCTAAGACGAGGCACTTCCGCGGCCAAGGCAGCCGAGGCCCTGTGTGGCCCAGAGCACTGAGATGTCCAGGTGTGGACTCACTGGGCCAGACTTACATGGGCAGGGGTCCTCAGTGGGCCCTGGGACACTGACTTGAGAAAATCAACCATAGCTTCAGTTGATTAATCGGCTAAAGGCTGAAATAAATGTGGATATGAAGAGAAAATCTTCCCTAGCAGTGTGCCTTGGCACTCAAATGTTTACCAACTCCAGCACCCACGAGAGGGCCCAAGAGCACCCAAGAGCACCCCTCAACACCCACAGCTTCATCGTCATGGTGCCCAGCAGGACACAGCCCACCAAGCCCCAACTCTGTCTGCTTCAACCACCACACAAGGCCCAAATCCCAGGTCACCCTAAGCACCCAGCTCTCATCCCCACGTGGTGCATGAAACACTTTTTCATCCCATTCCCTCACTTCCCATCTCAGTCTCCCTTCAGCAAACAATCCTAACTCCTTACTCTCTTCTCTGAACAGCCCCTCACCTTCCCACTGTGGTGGGTACCTGGCTTTCCCTTGACCAGGCCTCCCCAGCAGTCTTCCCACTGGCGTAGGGGAGGGACAGGAGTCCTCCTCATTCCTTGCCAAAATCTCCAGATCATTGTTCCCCAACCCCTCCCTGAAACTCCCAGTTCCTGTGACTCTCCTGCAGGATAAACCATCCGGTGACTCCTCCCACTCAGACCTCCCCGTGGCTCCGTTCTTTGAAGAGCTCAGCACTGGGCTCCTTGTCTTTCTTTCCACCCACTTCTCCCATCATTATTCTTAGAGATTCCCTTCTAAACCCCAGCCTCTCAGCTCCTTGGCCTCCTCTCCTGCACTGACCATCTCCTTTGCAAACTTCAGTCACCCACGCCCATGGTGAAGTTCTTGTCACCAATGATTGCACCCCTCCACGCTCATGATTGCAAGCATTCTCATCCCTTGCCTTAGGATTTTCCATGAACATAAATATGTCATCTGTGAATAAAAATAATTTATTTCTTCCTTTCCAATCTATATGCCTCCTAGTTATTTTTCTTTCTTTATTGCCCTGATTTGGAACTCCAGTAAAATGTTGAAGACTTAATGCTGAACAGTACACTTCATGCTTCCTGTGTTCCCAGATCATTCACTCTAATAACGCAAGCAGAGGGAGAGAGAAGGAGGATGACCATTATCAGGAATGAAAGAGGTGACATCACTATAGATCTGAAAGGCCTTAAAAGATAATAAGAAAATATTATGAATAATTTTTGCCAATAAATTTGATTACTTAGATAAAATGGAAAAAATTCTTGAGTGATACAAATTATCAAAATGGCACAAGGAAAAATAGAAAATGTGAAAATATCTATATAAACTAAAAAAATGTAATTCATAATTTAAAATCTTCCTGCAATGAAGGTCCAGAGGGTGAATTATTTCAAATATTTGAGGAAGGAATAATGCCTCTACACATAAGAAAGGGGATAGAAACAGTTCTTACTTTTTGAAGCCAATATTATCTTGATATATCAGAAACAGAAAAGAGAATAAATAAAATTATACTCCAATATCCATCATGAACATAAAGGTAAAAATTCTTAATAAAATCCAATCTAATCCAACAGTAAAAAAGGGTAATACACCATGACCAAATGGAGCTTATCCCAGGAATCCAAAATTGGTTTAACATTCAAAAATCAAATTATGTAATTTACCATGTTGACAGAGTTAGAGAAAACTCATATCATCATCTTAATAGATGCAGAAAAAGCATTTGGCAAAATTCAATACCCACACGTAATTTTTTTTTTTAATTCTCAGCAAACTAGGAATAGAAGAAAATTTCTACCTGATAAAGGACACCTATGAAAAACTTACACTAACATCATACTCAGTAGTGAAAGACTAAATGCTTTCTGAAATACCTGAAGTAAGACAAAGAAGTCCACTCTTGTCCAACATTGTGCTGGAATTCCAAATCAGGACAATAAAGAAAGAAAAATAATTAACAGGCCTATAGATTGGAAAAAAGGAAATAAATTATTTTTATTCACAGATAACATGTTCATGTACATGGAAAATCCTAAGCAATCTACAAAAAAAAAGTTTCCCAGAGCTAATAAGTGAGTTTAGCAATGTCCCAGCATATGAGATATTCAAATATTAACTGTACAGTATTCCTATAAATAGTAATGAACAACTAGAAATCTGAATTTTAAATTTACCATTTGCAATATCATCAAAAGTATAAAATATTAAGAGATAAATTTCACAAAATATGTGTAAGACCTGTATACTGAAAACTACAAAACACAACTGGGAGAAATTTTAAAAGATCTAAACAAATGGAGAGAAATACCATGTCCATGGATGAGAAGACTCAATATTAAGATGTCACATCTCCCCAAATTGAGCTATAGATTCAATGCAATCAGAATTTTTTTGTTTTTGTTTTTTGAGACGAAGTCTTGCTCTGTCGCCCAGGCTGGAGTGCAGTGGCGCAATCTCGGCTCACTGCAACCTCTGCCTCCTGGGTTCACGCCATTCTCCTGCCTCAGCCTCCCAAGTAGCTGGGACTATAGGCGCTCGCCACTACACCCGGCTAATTTTTTGTATTCTTTAGTAGAGACGGGGTTTCACTGTGTTAGCCAGGATGGTCTCGATCTCCTGACCTCATAATCCGCCCGCCTCGGCCTCCTGAAGTGCTGGGATTACAGGCGTGAGCCACTGCGCCCAGCCGCAATAGGAATTTTTTTAAAGGAGGAGTTTTTGATAAAATAAGGACAAGTTGATTCTAAAATTTATATGGAAATGCAAAGACCTGTAATAGCCAAAGAAATTTTGAGAAAAAGGAACAAAGTTGGAGGACATGCACTATTTGATTTCAAGACTCACAGTAATCAGGACAATGTGCTATTGGCACGGGATAGAATGATAGAACGTGATAGAATCTAGAAATAGAATTTCAACCAAGTTAGTAAGGTCATTTAATGGGGAAAGGAAAGTGTTTCCAATAAGAGGTGCTAGAACTAATGGATATCCATATGAGCTTTATATAATCTTGTACTCTCAGCACTTAGAGCAGAACAAGGCACAGTGCAGGCTGCTTGTTGAATAAATGAATAAAAGAACAAATAGCTATATGAAGACTAGTTTAGGCTGTGTCTGTGCAATGCAGCCTTCTCTCCAGGCAGAGGGGCAATGGGCTCCCAGTACCCTGCAGTGCAGGAAAGTCATGAGATATATACTACTTAACTAACACACAGAAAAGTACATTGGTGAGTGGTATTTCTTTATACCCCTGGCAACAGAGAGGGCCCCTCTACACTTAGAGCTACTTCTACCTTAGGGGCACTTCCATGGGGCCTAGGAACAGAGGATCACTGGGACCACCAGTGGTGATATGAACTACAGAAAAAATATTCACTTGCTGCAAATTCCTCCAAGAACTTCAAAATATACCCACTTTTCTCTTGGCCCACAATTATACAGGTACCCCCATATTCCTTGAGGCCTAAATTAGGTGATCTCTCTACCTCACACAGTTGTGTGAAGTTGAACATTTAAAGTGACTTACTCTAAGGCAGGGGTCCCCAACCCTCGATCCATGGACCAGTACCAGTATCAGTCCACGGCCTATTAGGAACTGGGCTGCACAGCAGGAGGTGAGCTGTGGGCAAGCAAGCAAAGCTTCATCTGTATTTACAGCTGCTCCCCATCACTCACATCACTGCCTGAACTCTGCCGCCTGTCACATCAGTGGCGGCATTAGATTCTCATAGGAGCATGAACAGTATTGTAACTACACATGCCCGGGATCTAAGTTGCATGCTCCTTATGAGAATCTAATGCCTGATGATCTGTCACTGTCACCCCTAGATGGGACTGTCTAGTTGCAGGAAAACAAGTTCAGGGCTCCCACTTATTCTATATTATTGTGAGTTATTAAATTATTTCATTATGTATTATAATATAATAATAATAGAAATAAAGTTCACAATAAATCTAATACACTTGAATCATCCCAAAAGTATCCCCCCTACCCCGGTCCATGGAGAAATTGTCTTCCAAGAAACCAGTCCCTGGTGCCAAAAAGGTTGGGGACCGCTGCTCTAAGGTACTACGACTGTGACTCCCAAAGTCACACTCAATGTCATTTGGAAAATTCCTGCAAAAGTTGTTAACCAATGTGGAAATGAGAGGAGAAACGGTCATTTCAGCTGAACAGAACAGGAGTTGGAGACACTCTAATCATCCCAGATAATTTCTACTGTATATTTATAAATTTGTCTTTTCTATAATTAGATTTGCTCAGTAATAACGATGAAGTCCCCTAGTTCTTTAATTAGTTAGTACTTTTAACCCCCGTGGATATTAAGATATCAAAAAGCTGAATTTGAAATGCCGATCTGAGCTGTAATGTATTCATCCCAGCATGCTGTGCAGTTTTGCATTTATGTCTTTTGTTGTGTGGATGATGTTGTGTGGGTAACAATGAAGATGAAATCCTAGTGCCAACTACCTTGTATATATAAAAATCTTTCCCTCTCTCTCTTTTAAATTAATCATGGAAGCACTAAAGCCAACTTTTTCTGCATTTCTCAAAAGAGACTGATGATCCTCAACACAGGCACACAGAAGATACAAACACACACATAAATACATCCATATTTAGAGACAATTTGTAAAAACCAATTGAGGGTCATTTTTTTTTCTTTGGCAAAATGAATGCTTTCTGGAGAATTCCTTAAAATAAACATTAAAAATTGCACTGATTTTGCATTAAAGTAACAAAAGTTCAATCTATATGTAATGTTTTAAGGATACCTCAACACGTAAAGACAGATATGCTAGTAAAGATTTGACAATTACTCCTATATATGGCATCACAATTTTTGCCATAACAACAGTATAATTTCCAGGAAGAGTCCATTCAGAGGGCCACCTGAGCCCCAGTCTCCTTTCCAATTCTGCAATGAGCCCATAGGTTTGCTGATTACCCCGCAGGTCTTGGATCTAACTTAACATTTGGTTGGTGGCAGTTGTAGAGGAAAAC
>NW_012113586.1:6214653-6218124 GCF_000951035.1 Colobus angolensis palliatus | reverse complement strand
GCCAATTCTTAACACAGAGCTTAGTAAGCACAGGTGATGCTACATAACATGTTGGTGAATCGATTATAGCTATTTGCTAATTTGTTGAGGCAGAACGATCTTTCTATAGCTTGCCATGTGCTGTCAGTCAGGCTGCCTGGCAGCAAAGGACTCAGCCTGGGCCCCTGGTTACAGAAGGGACTGCCTTGTGCTTAGAGAATGATGTCCAAATGATGACCACATCCTTTGTTCTGGAATAACTCCGTCTTGAATAAAAGATATTCCCATCTCCCCTGACTTTTTGGGATGTAACAATAATTCACACTCCAGTGCAATAGAGAAGAAATGGAAAGGAGTTGATTGGCGGGCATTTAATAATTCATTAATGGACATTTCTCAGATGTTAGCTTTCTGGGTCTCTGGGCAGGATTCAACACTGAAACCACTCCTTCCTCTTCAAAGCACCCTTCCCTCTTGGCTTCTGAAATGCAACACCCTTCTGCACCTCCTCTTGCTGCTCCTTCTCAGTCGTCTTTAAAGGTTCGTCTTCTTCCACTCAGCCTTCAAATGACAGGAGGTCTCAAGGCTCATTCGCAGATCACCTTATTGTCTCACTCAATGTTTTCTTCCTTGGAACTTTCTTAAACCCTGTTTTCCCAGTGATCAGCTCATGGGTGATTACTAACAAATGTGTAGCTTCAGCTGAAGAAGGCTCAGGCAGTTGTCATGTTTTGGCTGCTTAGCATCCAAACCTCTTTCCTATTCACAGAGAATTCCTCTTCTTGCAAGTCTTCATAGGGAGCAGAGCTTCACTGCACAATAAGAGCTGGAGGTGTTGTATAATATGAGCTTCCCCAGCATACAGCACAGCTAGGACATAAGCAAGAAACTCAGGCTCAGCCAATCAAAGGTTCATTTACAGACTCAGTCTAAATCTGTCCAGGTGACAAAGTGAGGATGACAGCTGGGACAACAGCCTCCACAGACCAGCTCTGGGGTGTCTGTGATGTAAGATGCCACATCCTGTGTTCAACAGCAGCTGCAGAGGAAATAGCAGTATCTTCCTGTCACCTGACTGCTCCAAGGTGGGATATTGGCCCAGGTTCTGGACATATAGCTTCCTTTTGATTCTTTCTGCCCACTTCACAAGCGTAGCTCTTTAGGCCTCCTGGTGATTCAGTGGGCTACCCAATATCTGTTCAGCAAATCCCTATTCTGCTTAAATAAGCCAACATCAGTATCCATTCTGGTGATGGTGGCCCAACTCAGAGAAAAGTTCCCAGCTGGCTCTGTTCTATTCCATCTTCACACCCAGTTACCCTCCATCAGCTGTTTTCAAGATGTAGTCCTGTCTTCGTCCATTTTTTACTGCTATAACAGAGTACCACAGACTGGGTATAAAGAAAAAGAAAAAATCTCTGGGTATAAAGAGATTTCTTTTATACAGAAGAGAGATTTCCTTGATTCAAGGTTCTGGAGGCTGGCAAGTCCAAGATCAAGGGGCCACATCTGGTGAGGACCTTCATGCTTCATCACAACATGGTAGAAGGCATCCCATGATGAGAAAAGGCAAGGGAGGGCAAAAGTGCATGACACACTCTGTGAGAGAGAGAGAAACAGGAGCAGAGCTCATCCTTTTATTAGGGGCCCACTCCTACAATAACTAACCTGCTCCCACGGTAATGGCATTAATCTATGCGTGGGGGCAGAGCCCTCATGACCCAATCACCTCTTAAAGTCCCCACCTTCTAATATTATTACATTTGCAATTAAATTTCTACACAAGTTTTGCGAGGAACATTTAAATAGCAGGTCCCCAGGCACCTGGGGGTTGCTGAGGCACTTTCAGGAGGTCTGCAAAGTCAAAATGATTTTCATTAAATTCATAAAATCACTAAGACATTATTTGTCTTTTTCACAGTGTTGACATTTCCAGCAAGGATACAAACAGTAGTGTGAGGCTGTGGCATGGAGCTGTAACCATAGCATCGTGTTCCTCACCATCGTGCCCTTGCAGAAAAATAAAATAAAATAAAATAAAATTTAAAAAGCCAGTTTTGTTTAGGAATATCCTTTTTGAAACAGTAAGGAATATTAATTTTATTAAATCGTCACTCTTAAATATACAAAATGTGAGTGCTGCTGCCTCACATTCTGCCCAAGGCCCCCACCATCTGCTCACAGAGCTTACGAGTCCCCATTACTGTGGGCTGTGGGTAGTGCCCTGGCTCAGTGAGGGCCCACACCATAGACAGTTCTGTGTTTTCACTCCCTGGTCCTTGCAAGGCAAGACAAGAGCCTTTTCCCTCTTAAAAAGACCCTAAGTCCTTCCACTCCTTCCTCCCCTAACCAAGTTGCCTTTCACCTTTTGCTCACCCTTCCTAACACTGGTCCTAACTAGTTCTTGAGAGCAGAAAAGCTCACTCTGCAGGCACTCAACAGACATCCTTATCTGACCTTAAGCTTTGCTGTATTTTTTTTTGTTATTGTTTCTATTTGGGGTGGCCTGGAGGAAGAGAAACCACTACATAGGACCCAAAAGTTGAAGGGTAGGAAAATGCACAGAAAGCAGACTAATATTTCAAATAACAGCTGCACTTGCAATTCAGAACCCTGACTGTTCAGATGGTCTGTGGACGCTCCTCTCAGCCCCTGACCCACACCCAGCCTACCCTGGATCCACCTCCTTCTACCTGGAACATTCCCCTCACTTGATGCTTAGCTATCTCCTGCTTTTAACTCAAATCCCACTGAACTTAAAAACCACTTTCTCAAAGAGGTTTTCTTCCATGTTTCAATCTAAATTAGGTCACCTCCTCTGCTACAATAACCTGTTCTTTCCCTTCATAGATAGCATTCATCATAAATTTAATTTTATATTTATCTGTGTTTGTTTGTTTATTATTTGTCTCTCTCAGTAGATCATGGCCACCAGGAGGGCAGGACCATGTCTGTTCTGCTCCGCACTACTAACAAAGAAGTGCTCAATATTAATTTATTTTAAAAATCAAGGAGAATAGGACTATAACTAGTAGTCTTTTTAGACCTTTCATTTTTCTAATGTATACATTTACAGCCACAAATTTCCCTCTAAGCCCTGCTTTAGCTGCATTCTATAAATGTTGATAGGTTGATAAATTGTATTTGCATTATCATTTCAGTTTAAATACTTTCTAACTTCACTCTTGATTTCTTTAGTGATACATAGATTATTTAGAAGTATATGGTTTAATTTCAATATTTTGAGTTCCTAAATTTTATATTATTGTTGATTTCTAATATAATTACATGGTAATCAGAGAACATACTTTATATAATTTCAATTATTTGACATGTATTGAGACTTGTTTTATGTTTTATGGTGCAGCATAGGGGCTGTATTGGTGAACACAGCATACACACCTGAAAAGAATATAGATTCTGCATTTGTAAGACGTAATGTTCTATATCATTTAGGTCAAGGTGGTTGATAGTGTTGTTTAGAACGTTTAC
>NW_012113586.1:6211823-6213883 GCF_000951035.1 Colobus angolensis palliatus | reverse complement strand
AAGTTCCTCTAAACATTCTAGTTAATGAAGACTTGGGGGTTTTATTTTTTTCACTAAATTGCTATAGTTCGATTGCTGGAGGAACCTATTGCTAGTCTTAGATTATTTTCAGTCTTCTTGAAAATCACTAATGTCAATACTGTATGCCTAATGTCATTAAAAATAAATCCAAACCAGCTTCCACATGGCATGGACCTTAAATATCATATCTTATTATCATAGGTACCTTTGTGAATGTTTATGACAGGCAGCTACCTAGATGATGGGATTTGAGAGAGCCACAAAAGCCCTAACACCGTAGCAAACTGTCCCTCATCAGTTACTCTTTTGAGTGAGACATTTTCTTCAGAAGGCTCTTGTTAGAGCTCACCTGCCACCTCTGCACAAGCAATATTAAAATGTACTAACATGTCGAATGTTTATCTGATCAGTTAGTGGTTCACCCTGCATGGGTCCCCACCACACTGCAAAGAATTTTTGCCTATAAACCCCCCTCTGTTTAGTGCTTTGCTCTTCTCTCTAGGTAGCTCTGTGGTTTCCATTCTCACCACAAAACAGAAAATGTGAAAATGCCAAATATACATCTCCAGCCCTGGCCTCTTTTTCCAAATAATGCATTCCCATCTCTGGCTTCCAGATGGTCATTCTCACTAGGCTACAATTAGCTGAAACCTAACTGCAATGGCTAATTTTGTATCAACTTGACTGAGCTAAAAGATGCCCAGATATCTGGTGAAACATTATTTCTGGATGTGTTTCTAGGGGTGTTTCTAGAGAATATTTGTATTTGAATTGTCAGACTGAATAAAGAAGGTGGCCCTCACCAATGTGGGTGGACATCACCCAATCTGTGGAAGGCCTTAATAGTACAAAAACAGGAAGGAAGGGTAAATCCTCTCTCTCTCTCTCTCTCTCTCTCTCTTTAGTTAGGACATCCATCTCCTTCTATTGCCATACATCAAAACTCCTGGTTCTCAGGCCTTAGGATTTTGGGATTTACACTAGTGGTCCCCCTGGGTTCTCAGGTCTTCAGCCTTGGATGAATTATACCACCAGCTTTCCTGGTTCTGCAGCTTGCAGATTACATATCTTGGGACCTCTTGGCTGCTGTAATCACACAAGCCATAATAAATCTATCTATCTATCTATCTATCTATCTATCTATCTATCTATCTATCTATCTATCTATCCATCCATTCATCCACCTATCCCGTTGGTTCTGTTTCTTTAGATAACTCTGATGAACACACTAACTTTCCAAAACACACTTCCACACTAATAAGCCCTAATTTATGCAGTGAATTATCATTTTTTCAGTCAAAATAGGACTCTCCTCCTCTTCTCTCATTGAGGAATCCACAAAGCTCCATTTCTTCCTTTCCAGGTCTAGTATCCTCCAACAATAAGAAAGCAGGAGTTCTGAGGGACAAGCGGTGAGTGGACAAGAAGTCAGTAAGTGTGAGAAATGCCTTCTATGGGCCAGACATCATATCAGGCATGAAGACCCAAAAGGCTTATGGCCTTAGAGAATGACCAGTAAATCCTCAAATACATCTGGGGTGCCACTGTGGGGCCCAGCAACTGGGTTACAGAGAAAGCATCCTGAAGGAAGTGATGCTTCCATTAAGGGCTGAAGGCAGGATAGGAATTAGCCTGCTGAATGGAGGCATAAAGGCACCTTAGGCAAAGGAACAGCAAGAGCAAAGGCATGAAGGCAAAATCATGATGGCAGCATAGTTCTGAATCTTTTTGTTTTAGACAGAGTCTCTCTCTGCCACCATGCTGGAGTGCAGTGATGCAATCTCGGCTCACTGCAACCTCCACCTCCCAGGTTCAAACCATTTTCCTGCCTAAGCCTCCTGAGTAGCTGGGGCTACAGGCACGTGCCACCACGCCCAGCTAATTTTGGAATTTTTAGTAAAGACGGGATTTCACCATGTTGGCCAGAATGATCTCGATCTCTTGACCTCATGATCCACCCACCTCAGCCTCCCAAAGCGCTGGGATTACAGGCATGAGCCATCTTGCCTGGCCATTTCTGAATCTTAAAGATCAAGTTG
>NW_012113586.1:6209070-6209958 GCF_000951035.1 Colobus angolensis palliatus | reverse complement strand
GAACTTGGTTTGGTTTGGTTTCTGCTCTGCATCTTTTGAACCTGCTTTGTATGTCAGAGACTCTCCCATTGTATGAATTTGGTGGGAGACCACCCCACTAATTCTCCAAAAGTCCAAAAGGCCAGATACTTACTCTCCATGACACCTGAGGTCATGAGTCACATGACCCAAGTATTGCCAATCAGCTAATTCAGCTCAATGCTTTGTTTCATTAGTGAAACAAAAAACAGGAGAGAGTTGAAATTTCATTCAAATGACTCCAGTGATAACATCCAGCGTCCTGTGTTGGTCCCAGCAGGGGTATCTGCATCCAGTGGGAGTGACCATAGTATACCCCACCCCATCCTACTCTGGCTGGCTCCTGCTCATTTTCTAAACCTGGTTCTCCAGCCCCAGTGCAGGCTCCGTGAGCTATCCAATATCCTCCCTTAATCAATTTCCTTTTCAGATTAAGTCATCCAAAGTGGGTTACTGATGTTTGCCCTGAAGAACCCCAACTAGTGAAGAAATTTGCAACAGGACAGAGATGCAAGGAAATGGAGAGTTTGCGTGCAGATTGGTTATAAGTCTAGTCAGAATACTAAAATCCAGTTAATGTTCAGGGAATCTGGCAGTCTGTGGCTCACAGTGGTAAATTGCTCAAATTAAATGCTCATTTATAGTCACCTGAAATGAAGAATTCATTAAGGCAAAACTTTGAAGACCATATTGCTACTTGCATAGAATGAAATGAAGAGCTTGAGTCATACAGACTGTCGTAAACGTAGCTTTCCCCAAGAGAACAGGAGAGAAGAAGAAAAAGGAGGAGGAGGAGGAGGAGAAGGAGGAGGAAGAAGAAGAAGAAGAAGAAGGAGAAGGAGAAGGAGAAGGAGAAGGAGAAGGAGAAGA
>NW_012113586.1:6199866-6204320 GCF_000951035.1 Colobus angolensis palliatus | reverse complement strand
TAATAAGGACATTTGGGAAGATCTGGGAGACTCACAGAACACCAAACATGGAACCCTCTGGGTCTCTCTTGCCAGCGGAAAGGCATGTCCCTCCCTTGTCTGAGGAGGTTGCTCCTGCGCGGTTTGAAGATGCTCTAACTCTGTGTACAGACTTCCTCACAGAAAGAAGCCAGCTCTGCTCATGCCCCTTTCCTCCAAGCCATCGCTCGTTGCTCATAAGTCTATAAATAGAGTCAGACTCTCCCATGACCTGGAAGCAGGAAGTGGAGCTTTTGATTACTTAAAAGGTTAAATCCCCATCAAAAGACGTTCAGATAAGCAGATTCTAAGGTGGAGATTAGCAAGCAAGACCTTTATCAGGAAGTGAGCTTGAGACCACGCCTGTGGAGCAGAAGGGACAGAAGCAGCCTTGGGCAAGGGAACAGTTGTGCTGTGTGCACAATTGGCCCTGCTCCGGAGCTAGATGGTCATTTAGAGCTCTTCTGAGTTGGAACCAAGGAGCCAGGCTTTGTTAACCCAACTTTGACCAGTCATTGGATGTGGCTGCTTTACGGTGGGGACATTTCTTCACTGAAGGCATCCCCAGAGTGAGCTGCTGGCTGAGGGCCCACTCCCAGCAGCTGGGAGAGTAAGTCCTTCATTTCTGAGAGGGGATACCGTGGTGTACCACAGTGTCCAACACTGCGCATTATTTTAAATCAGCCTGAAATTAATCAGGAGTATGCTCACCAGAAATCAGGAGACAGTGTGCTATCTCCAGCCATTGCAAGTGGCCTTAATTGCCTGTATTAGTTGTTTTGAAATGTGGCTTCAACAGTGGCTCATGTGAAATGAAATTTCATGAAACAATGGAAGAAATAGTCCAAAAATTTCAGGATATAGAAGTGCTGGAGAGGATTTATCACGTGTCTCCTGCCCATATGTCTGCTAATTCTCTTTCAAGAGGGCCCAGAAGAGGGCCCAGATTGGTGAGGGAGCACCTCCATCTCTGAGAAGCAGTCTTGTGACTGATCTCCATAAACTAAAGATGCAACTGTAAGCGGTTAAAATGGGATCCCTGATTTTAATGGAAAAGGAAAGATACCAGAATAGCAGAAGCTGACTTCAGGCACTTAACTACAAAAGACAAGATAATCATGGTAGTTATAAGAGACAAAAGGGCTGGAATGGTAATAAAAATGATCCAACCTGACTTGATGGGAGCTAATTGATGACGTCTCGGGTAGAAATTGAAGTTCTCCATCAATATCCACTCTCTTGTTCTCTCTAACCCAGCCTCCTTTCAGCTGATATGGTTATATAACTAGCTCTGGTCAATGAGATGAAAGAAGAAAGGTGGGCTATCTTCATCCATTGTGCCGCTATAACAAAATACCTGAGACTGGGTAACTTGTGAAGAACAGGAATTTATTTATCACAGTTCTGGAAGCTGGGAAGTTCAAGATCAAGGAACCAGCAGGTTTGCTGTTGGTGAGGGCTGCTCTCTGCTTCCAAGATGATGCCTTGTTGCAGCATCCTCCAGAGGGGACAAATGCTATGTCCTCACATGACAGAAGGGCAAAAAAGGGCCAGACTCTCTGTGAAGGCTCTTTTATAAAGGCTTTATTCCTGTCCACAAGGGAGAAGCCCTCATGATCTAAGCACCTCCCAAAAGGCCCTACCTTTTAATACCACCACTATGAGGATTAAGTTTCAATATGTACATGTTGGAGGGGACACCATCACTCAGACCATAGCATGGGTCATCTTCAGGACGTGCCCTTAAAGGGGGTGGGAAGGATACCATCTTCACTCACTCCCTTCCTCCATCCTGCTGTGTGCAAGGAACACGGGGAAAAGTTGTCTTTGGTTGGAGGGACACCTGAGGGATGGCAGAGCAAAAAGACAGAGTATGGGTTCCTGGACAATTCTGAAATGCAGAGCTGCCATACCAGCCTTAGACTGTCTACCTTCAGACCATTACATGAAAGCTGGGTATCTTCTAAGTCATTGTTGTTTGAGGTCTTTGTCACACCCAGCAAAATCTAAGTTATCTAGAAGTTGGTAGCTAAAAGTGTAGCACTGAGTTAGCAGGTGGCAGGAAAGAATCATTGTGGGCTAGGAAATGGTGATGCTGGTTGGTTTCCCATGGCAAAACATTTGGTCACAGTGTCACCTATTGGGAGATATGAACCAAGCTTGCAGTTGTGCAGGAAATGATTAAGACAAAAATAAGAACATTGGTATATTTTCGGTGCTCTTTGCTCCCTCTAGAATAACCCAGTGAGCTGAATGCGGTGGTGTGTGCCTATAATCCCAGCTACTTGGGAGGCTGAGGCAGGAGGATTGCTTGAGCTCAGGAGTTCAAGACCAGCCTGGGAACAGAGTGAGACCCCATTTCAATAAACGATGATAATAATTGTCATCATTGTTCTTTAATAACTCCAGGAAGAGAAGATGTTGGGGAGAGCAGCCAGTCTGCAAGGGTGGGTGGAAGGGGGAACAACTCTGCTGAGACTTTCCCTTCTCTGCCTGCAACCCACAATCTAAGTTGCCTAAGAGTCAAAGATGGGGCTTTGTGGATCAAAAAAGCTAAGCCAACTGCTTCTAGTCACTACACTAAGCATTTGTAAGTTAAGAGTCACCCTTGTAGCAGGAAATAAGTCTGTGGCTGTGGTGCTAAACCTTTCTCAACCTTTCCCAGTAGCCAAGAATGGATCAAGGGTGTTGACTTCCTTCCAAGCCTGTTGTTTCAGCTGGCCTCAGGGTAACCACCGTTAAATTGGGAGTGGGGTGAGGAAGGAGTTGAGCACAAAGGTCAGTGAGCAAATGGCCAGAGACTTCAGGCTTAAAAATCTATGTTTAGACAAGACGGTTCGCTGTTGTTACTTGCACTTTGAACCAACCAGAAGTGAAAAAAAAAAAAACTTTTTAATAAACAGATGGCCAGAGATATGCAGCCTGGCCTGAAAAATCTTGTGACTGGTCAACCTTCAAGTCTGTGGCCGTTCAACCTTTTTACTTAAAAGGGGGCTGGGACGGCGCTGATGACAGGGCCAGCCGGTAAGTGTCTTGGGCTTTGTGGGTCCCATGCCTCTGAACCCACTTCCTGTGTTTGCAGAACCTGTCATTGTGTGAATCGTGGTGAGAAGAAGGCCCCTTCCTCCATCAAGACAAATACTTCCTTCCCCTCCCCCTGGCAGCCACAGCATGTACAGGGGACCTACATGTGGCCCAGCTCTTGGGCAAGCGACACCAAGAAGCAGGGAAGTTAGAATTCCCTCAGGCACCTCAGTCGTGTGGCCTGTGCCCAGCGCCAGTGGTGCAGCAGCAGCGTCTGTGCCCTCAGAGGGTACAGCAGGTCTCAGTCAGGTTGCCCTGTAGTGTGACCCTGGAGGGGGTCCTGGCCATGGTTCCCCCACAGTCCTGCCCAATTTAGAAGCCTAATCTCTTCAGCTTTCTTGTCCACTCATGAGAAGCCTAGTATCTTTCCAACAGATTCTGTTTCCTGCTTAAGTTAATCAGTCTTCTGTCATTCTTCTTGCTGTTTTTTGAAGCCAAGAAGCGTAACTGTTACAGTTACAGGTAACTATTTTGTGGCTACCAGCACAAACCTATAAGATGCTAAACCTATAAGATGGTTTGAAATTGCTCTCAATGAGAGAGACAGAAATACGCTGGAGGTGGAATCTCTGGGAACAGAAACATTTAAGGGAGGGAGAGAAAGTGATCTACAAAAGGGGAGTGTTAGAGAATGGAACAAGTACAAAGTGAAGAGATACATACAGAGACAGAGCTCCAAGTTCAGTATTTGGAGCTGGAATTGTTCTAAGTGTAAATAAGATACAAAGTGGTTGGTGACATTCACAGATGCCACCCAGGGCTATAAGCCAGTAAAGGGTCATTGACATGAACATGGAGGTCACCTTTTTCAGAGTGAACTCCTTTAATCCAATTTAAGTGATTTATTAATTTGTTTGACACAAGAGTCTCTCTCTGTTGCCCAGCTGGAGTGCAGTGGTGCGAACTCGGCTCACTGCAACCTCCACCTCCCAGGCTCAAGAGATTCTCCTGCCTGAGCCTCCTGAGTAGCTGGGACTACAGGTGCACGCCACCGTGCCCAGCTAATTTTTGTATTTTTCATAGAGACAGGTTTCTGCCATGTTGCCCAGGCTAGTCTCAAACTCCTGACCTCAAGTGATTCCCCCACCTCGGCCTCCCAAAGTACTGAGATTATAGGCATGAGCCACCGCTCCTGAGCCTATTTATTTGTTATTTTTTTTAGAGACAGGGTCTCACTCTTCACTCAGGCTGGTGTGCAGTGGCACAACATGGCTCACTGCAGCCTCCAACTACTGGGCTCAAGGGATCCTCCAGCCTCAGCTCCCAAAGTGCTGGGATTACAGGCATAAACCACTGAGCCTGGCCCAATTTAATTTCTTTATTTTTTTAAAAAAAATTTATTTTTATTTTTT
>NW_012113586.1:6188038-6198210 GCF_000951035.1 Colobus angolensis palliatus | reverse complement strand
ACTCAAAAAAAAACAAAAAAGAGAGAGAAAATTTATGGAATTTAAAGTGCCCAGTGTCTAGTAGACCGTAAATAAGAGCTTTTAAAATTAATAGTACAGCTTAATATGAATTTTAATCCGGTTTAATTCAGAAATCAACTGTCCTGTTTTCTTTAATGTCTTAGGATTCCGCCCACTCTAAGGCAGGAAGGCACACATATATACCCCTCACCTCCAGCATGTTTAAAGACCCAGTCCTCCCCTGCCTGGAGTAATGGGGAACCCATTTTTGGATGCCATAGTTGGGCTCAGGTTTTCTGGGCCATCAAGACCTATTATGAAAGCAATAGGAGACCAGCGTTCTTGGTGGGAGGTTCTGGGGAAAGGACAGGGAGAGGGAATGGAGACAGATGTTGAGCTACTGGATGAGGCCTGTACAGGATGAGCCTGGGCCTCGAAGCAAGCACAACACAAAGCAGAGTGATGGAGTGAGACGCTTGTGGGGAGTAAACCAGGGCTGGCCCACTGAGATTCTGACCCCTGGAAAATTGCCTGCTAAGGGCACCGCATTGCCAGAAGAGCCAAGCGAGCAGATCAAGGGAAAGGCCTCTGCCAGAAGCCTTCCCCCGAGAGACTGCTTTTCCTCCCACCGCAGGGTGGGCCTGCATGAAATGCCTGCGCTCCGCTGGCTCCAGCGCCTCCAAAGTCACCTGCCCTGTAGGAGGGACGCTCACCCAGACCCTCCCTGGGCTCCCCTCCTCCCCTCCATCCGCCTTCCCTCCTGGCCCAGGGCCCCTGGGAGTGACGGCGCGAGGTGGAAAAGCTCTGGGAAGGGAGGGCCGGGCCAGCCCAGGGGAACACAGGGCCGTCTTCACTCCCCACGCCCTTCCTTCCTTCTCCACCTCCTTCTTCCAGATTCGTCTCCAGGCACTGACAGAATAGACTGAAAGAACGACGGGTTTGACTTGTTTAGCAAATGCTTTTGATACCCCTGAAACAAAGAGAAACGTGTGCCTTGGCAATAAGGGATTATTGCACGTTTTAACTTAGCAGGACTGAACCAGGCAGAAAGAAACCTAATCACCGGTCTCCAAAATTGGTCCCAACCTCTGGCGTCCGCGTCACTTGGCTCCACCAGTCCGTGCCGCCTGCAGCGCCTCTAGCGGCCTCGCAGCCGTCGCGCCTCAGCGGCGCTGCGGCGTCCCGCTCGGCAGTGTCCATTAGAGGGCGCCAGCGCTCCTCAGAAGAGGGATGGTGACGCTAGCAAGGAGGCTGCGGAAGGCTGTGCCAGCAACGTGCACTACAGCACCTTGCTTCTAGAGCATGGGTTTACCTGAACATGCAGCTCAGGGATTGTTTTCAGACTGAAACCATCGCACATTCCCTGTGGCAGGCAGCCCCTCTCCGAGGATAACAATCATGATGATAATCATGGTCATGATTTGTCATGGCTCCTTGCCCTGAGGGTCTTCTAACCCAGGACCGTCCTGTCGTGGCTGCTCAGGAGAGGTGATTACCTTTTGAGGGCCTGAGCTAGTACTCTTCCTCAGGTATTTGCAAAACTTTAATTGCCAATGTCTTGTAATTGTCTAGCTTTTGAAGATTCTCAGAACCATCTCATTCAGATCTCACAGAAATTGAGCTCTCCAACTCCAATCCCCCAGCTTTTTGCCTCCCCAAATTTGCTGTGTGTGTGTGTGTGTGTGTGTGTGTGTGTGTGAGACAGAGAGAGAGAGCACACACTTCCCAAGTTCTTTGCTTACTGGCTCTCTGAAACCTCACCGGCCAATATTCACACTTCCTTTCTTTGACACTTTCCTTACTAAACTGTACCAGCCACACAACATGTACACGTGGATGGGCATGGACAGCACCAGATCCCTTCCCCACAGCACTGGGGTCCCAGCAGGTGTAGGAGGAGACTTGATGGCAAGCACTTCAGACCAGCGTCTGGAGATGTATGTTCTGGGCCTGCCACCACCTATGAAACCCTGGGCAAGGCACTAGCCCTGGGCGCCTCCCCAAGGAGGCGACTGACCGCGTCTCTGAGGTTTCGTGCAGCTCTGATGCTTCCGGACTGTGATTGTACAGAAAGCAGAAGGACCACTGCCAAGAAGGAGGCACCATGTGCTGTGTTGGGTGTGAGCGTTGCCATGGACGGGCAACCCTGGACACTGAGCTTCCACCCAAACCAGCTCTGGGTTCATCCCACTCTTCTCCCCATCGTGGCCTGCAGACCCCATCTCAGGAGCTGCATTCTCCAAGCCCAAAACTGAGAGGTGTGGTCTGATGATTTCTTAAGGGAATGTCATCTTTGAATGACCCGCCTTAGGAACCCCAAAGCAGCATCTGTAGGCAGCCCCTCAGCCTCAGGCCCTGAATACATTCCTGATGCTGCCCTGCTCTGCCAGTTCTATTAATATTACATTCGCCTCCTCTTTCTGCAGGGCCTCATACCGTGGGGGAGCTCCCGGCTCCCTTTGTTTGACTTCTCCCCAGATGCCACACCTGAGGACTTGGAAATATAATAAATGAATCCATTGTAATTATCAGATTAATTACAAAACGGCGTTTTTACTAAAGAAATAGAGAAGACTCTATGGAATTTCTGGGACGCTCTACCTAATAATAGACTCTCCACTGAAGGAAAGAGTACATATTTCAAGATCCAATATTATTTGCATTTTACTGGTACATGTGGATGTGGTTCAAATATTTTAGTCAGTTGGCTTTCAAATTTGCTCAAATTTTTTTCTGACAACTATAACCACTCTAATGTGTTGCATTCACATGGCATCTTTCATCCACCATCCCAAATGTTTTCCCTCTCAGCTTCCTGAGTGCTCTTTGTCAAAATTGCTTTCGTTCTCTTTTTCCTTCAGGGATGGTTCCCCTATGCCTACACCTGAGACGTGTCTCTCCTGAAAACTCAGGATGAAGGTGGACTTGAAGGAGGAGGCTCAGAGCCTGAAGGGCTGAGGACTAGGCAGAGGCAGACACACAGCAACATGGGAGGAAGGGTTGGGCAGACACAAGGCCAGTTGGCCAGTCTTCAGCAGGCTCCCAGGCTCCTGAGGAAAAAGTTCAGGTGCCCTCAGGCCATGACTGACTGCCTTGAGTGGGAGGCCCATCTTGTGGGCTGGGCACCAAGTGTCCCCACCAGACTGAACCAAGGCAGGCTGAGCACAGGAATCCTGGCCAAACAGGGATTTGTGTGGCCACCATTCCACAGGTGCTGCCAACTGTAGGAACACTGCCTGCTCTCTGCCCCTGGGCCCAACCATTCTGAGGCTGCCAGGTCCTGACTTGCAACAACCTAAGGTTTTTGGTGGCACAAGAGAGGTGATAGGTTTCAGTTAAGCTGCTTGGGACGCAAGGAGCATAGAGAGTTACAGACTAACCCAGGACCATAACGTTCCAAGCCCTGGAGCTGGGACAGGAGGAGTGGCTCTGGGGACCAGCCAAGCACTCCACCGTGCTCAGGGGCCGGCCTCAGCCCTGAATGTCTACTCTGTTCCTCAAACTCAGACTCACTGCTGCTTCTTTTACTCTCCCTTGTTTACCTTTTCTCTGTCCTACAACTTCTGCCTCCAGATAGTTTCTATCTCCTTGTAACTTCAGCCTGCCAAGACCCTCACTCAACTTCTTGGTCTTGCCCCACAGTGGGATCCTTCAGCTGCAGTCCCCACGCTGCGTGATTTTCTTCATATTCACAAATTCCAATGCGCATCTTAGACCAAACAGCCTCAGGCCCCCAGGGACAAATGTGGGGTGACCTGACAAAGCCAGGTTTATTTACTTCTTGCAGTGAAAGAGCCACACACCAGAGGAACCATGAGGCATCTCACCAAAGGTAGGAGATCGATTACTATACAATGTTGGGGAAGGTGGTGTTTAGGTGACATTGAAATGATCAGTGTCTTGCTAGATTCACAGCAAGGCAAAGCTGAATGTGAAGGGGCAACGTCAGGTCTGGAATGCAAAGTGAATCCAAGGACCTCTGACCTTGGAATCTAAAGTTAGGATATATGTAAAATGTTGTGTCCAGAAACCCCTTACCTGAGGCTCTGCACATGGACTGTAAATTCAGGCTACTTCCCTGGGTCAATGACTGAGATCCTCCAAGCAACAGAGAGGTGTTTTATTCTTATTGATGTCATTTCAAACAGTGAAATTTCTGATAGTCTATATTTTAGAGAACACAGTTTCTCAGAGAGTGAGAAAACAGTATTCACTCAAAGAAGGGAGTTAGGACATTTTACAGCTGCACTGTGTCCTTGGGGAAAATAATGTTTTCTGTGAACTTTGCAGCTCACTTTATCCAGGTCATTATTCCAGCACGATAGTCGGCCAGCAGATTCTTTCTTATGTTCAAAAAGAGCATCTGCTCGGCCTGGCCTATCTTTGCAGGCTGCTTCCCAGCTCAGGTACAGGGTGTCCTTGGGTTCTGCTTTCCCCCAGCCAAAGTCTCATCAGTGACACTAGGAAGAAGGTTCTCCTTCAGGCCACTCTCCTGCAGGGGCTGTGGACATCGCCAGTGTCCTGCTGAGTGAATTCCACATGAAAATGGGAGCTCCAGCTCCAGAGCTGGGGAAAGTCCCTCCTTCAGTCTACTTGGTCAGGGTGGAAGCATCCTGCAATTCCCACCCACCACTCCTTGCTCCACTCTGCCTTTCCACATGGAAGCCCGTGTCCTTGGTCACAGGATAAACTGCTTAAACAAGAAAGAAGTTTCTCTCCAGGTGACAGTCCAGAGGTAGACAAGCGGTCCAGGGCTGGTGTGTGGCTCTGCCATCCTCAAGCATGGCTTCCATTTGCAGCTGCAAATGGCTAGGACAGTCCTTGCCAATGCCCAGCCAGCAGACCGGGAAAGACGCAGGGGAACACACACTCAGTCCTTTGAAGTGCAAGAATATAACATCCTGGGAGCTAAGGTGTGTGATTTCAGCTCATTTCTCATTCACAGGACTTGCTCTCAGGTAAGGGAGGCTGGGAAAGAGACTTGACTTGGTGGCCGTGTGCAGGAGCTGTCAACCCTCTCCTAGCCCACCACTTAGAGACAGTGCCCTTCTTGTTGGCTAGCCTCTTCCATCCACAGGCAAATGTTTCCTTTCCTCTTTTGTCCTGTCCTAGTCTCTAAAAGAACCAGAGATGTTAACACCTGAGATTCCGCTGCATGCAGACCAATGGGGACAGGGCTGCAGATCCTGGGCAGGGATCTCCGTGCTGATGGTGAGGAGAGATTGTCCGTGGACCTTGCTCCCCCAGAGTCCTCCCTGCAGGGCCCTTCACTGCCCAGCCCCTTTGCCCACCCCTGCCACTTGGTGCTCAATTTCAAATGCCTGCCCATGCCCTGCCTTGCTCCAAAGAACTTTGGTAGGTAGAGGAGGCACCTGCTCCAGGGCCCCAGGAGCACGGGAGTATCCTGACGCCAGTTGGTGCCTCCAGGGCTCTTCCCAGCCTCCTCCAAACAGCATGTTCTCTTCTCCCTTCCTTGGGGCTAAAAGGGGTCAGGGCAGGTGAGAGTGGAGGGCACTCAGGTTGTGCTGGCCTTTGTGCTCAGCACCCTCCATCCACTGCCACCCACCTATGCCACTCTCTTGGCTTGTTGACTGGCCAGGCTGGGAACGCACTGTTCGTACATGTCCAGAGCAAAACAGTAGAAGACAGGTCAGCACTGCAAGCCTGAGCCCACGTGTCCTGGCATCTCTGGGCTCCCAGGCGTCCACCCACCCCACACCTCTGCCACTGGCTCCTGGGTCCCGGCAAGTGCCACATCCCTGATGTGGTGGACACTGTCCCAACTCACGTCAGTCCAGGCCCAGAGACAATGGGAACTGATGGACAAGGTGGAGCACCGCCTCCCCACCTACACAATTATTGTAGACATCCACCTGAAAGCTTATTCTATAGTTGCCATGGAGGAATGCCCCAGAGAAATGAATTCGTACCAAGGTCGTAGTGACTTCATGCACCAAACGGCAGGGGGGCATAGCGGTTAAGTGGATAGACTTGAAGTCAGGTTAACTGCATTTAAATCTGAGGTCTACCACTTCCCAGCAACTGGGACCTTGAGCAAATAACTTAACTCCTGTAAACCTCAATTTTTTCATTTCTAAAATGAGGCTAATAATGGTAGCACACTTCGTAATCATCAGGGAAGACTAAAACAATTGTTACACTGAAAATGCTTAAAACAGGGCCTAGCACAAAATGAGCATTTCATAAATGTTGGCTATTGATACTTTTCTAGAGGTCTTTGGATTCAATGAATCAAAATGACAATACATGACCTTGTGGAAAGACACTAATGATGGTCTCCCACATATCAAGTCACAGAAGTAGGGGACATAGTTTTAGGGCATTGGGAAAGCTAGTATTGCCCACAGGGAACTGTCTGATGTAGAAAAGGGCTTCCCTGGGAGTGTGAAGTCAGAAAAATTGGTCAAAATCAGACTGCTTGCTGTTAACATGTTGGAGGCAGGCAAGCTGCAGAGACAAGGCCTCTGGGATCTCCTGATCACCACTGTGTAAAACCCAGGTTATTCTCCAGCACCCCTAGGACAATCCCACCCCACAAGCGACGCGGATGGTTGTGTGAACCCTGCTGTTGTAAACCTGGGGCTGGGAAAAGTGAGACCAATCTGTTGGATAAAGATGTGAAGACATTTAAGCCCTTGCCATGCATGAAGTTAGGAAAATTGCAATCATTTCTGCTTACAGCAATGCCTTAAAAGTTATCCTAGGTCAGCAGCTGTGACTGGGAAGAGCCCTGTGCTGGGAGTGCAAACGAGACCATGAACTTCTTGAGGTAGGTGTGGATCCAATCGACTGCCTGGCACGCAGATGATGCTCAGTAAATGTTGGCTGGATGCAGTCAGGAAACCTGTGTTCCAGTCCCTGCTCTATAGGGAGCCAGCAGGGTCACCCCGGTCAATATGCTTCTCCTCCAGGGTTGCTATTTCCCCATCTGCCTCTGGACTTGATATCTGAGATTCCATTGAGCAATAAGATTCTGTCCATTCCCAGCCTGGGAGCTTTTGCTGCCTACCTAAGGAGATCTGTCTTGCTGTAAGATGCTCAGGCCTTGCCCTCTTCGACCTCAGCAGGGAGACTGCCTGCCTGAGTTGGAGGTGGCATGTGTGGTGGAAAGGCAAGGCTCGGTGTTTCTTTCCTTTTAACTGCTCCACAGTGGAGCCTCAGACCCCTTGCAGGAGGAATGAGTTGGTGTGGGAAGGGTAAGTAATTGAGCCGAAACTGACAGGAGGAGAATAGGTGCAAAGGAAGTCAGGGCAACCAGCTCTCTGGGGAGAGGCTGAGAGGCAGCAAGGTAGAGGCTGAGCCAGAGATGATGGGAGAGGGCCCAGCAGCAGCAACAAACAGCAGTGTGGCTGGGGAAGAGCAGATGGGGCTGGCAGATGGGAGCTGACAGGCTGCACAGGCTGGCAGGCAGCTCAGCATTTCTCAAGAGGCAGCTCTGCTGAGCAGCCAAGAGAAGAGAGGGAAGGCTGGTCTATCAAACCCCTTCTTCCCAATCATGTCTTTCTCTAGGAGACCTACAGGAGAGGATTGGGCCTAAGAAGTCAGGGTTGCCTCCCACAATTAATGATAACATTTCAATTTGAAATCAATAACTTAATGGAATGATATTTCTTTTCGTCGGAATTGGGAAGCATTCATTAAATACCTACTCCGTGGCAGGTCCTCAGTAGGATGCTAGGTGAGAAGGACGTCTCCGCCCTGCAGGGGAAGCTCAGTCGGGGAACAGAGCAGGCAAGACCTCAGGCTCCAGGCAGACAGTACCACAGTATAGGTGGGCAGTGGGACTGCTGTAGGGGAGGAGGGAGGGCCACTGGAACTGGGAGGGAACATAAGACAGGAAGGCTTGGCGAAGGAAGCAGCATGCAAATTGAACTCTCCGTTTTCACATGGAGGAGGTAAGGCCTTCTGACTGTGTGAGTCAGTTTGCAGCAAAGTGCAAAAGCTAGCCTGAAATATAAAGAAATATTAAGGCATACAAGGCCATCCTTGGTTTCCCTTTAGTCTGGTTTGCTTAAGGGAAGCTTTCTTTATCCAAAACAGAATGTGGTGGGGAGGGGGAAGTAAGAAGCAGATCCTACCATCGTGCTCTGGATCCCATCTCCCACACATCTCCTTGCTGATCCCACCCTGGGACACTTACTCTGTTGATTATACCAGCTCTCTTCAGTCTCAAACTTCTGCTCTGTTGGTCCCTCATACCGTCTATGAACTTGATGATCCACTACCTCATTAATAAACAAACTATCCCCTTTCATACCTCCCTCTTCTCTCTTCTCATTGTAGCTAAGTATCTTTAAAACGTGGTCTATATTGTCTTAGAGTTAGTTCTGCTACTGCCTTAGTCTTGCTGAAGAATGGGAACAGAAGATGGAGATTCTGAATGGCCAGAAAGAAGGGCCTGGCCACAGACAGCTTTGCCTTTCTCTGCACCGACCAGGTAGGGATCACAGGCCTCAGTAGTGCCAATCCCTTCCAGGTTTTATGCCAGAAAAATTCTAAGCCAAGCCCCTCAAAGGATCACAAACTGCATCATTGGCAATGGCTTATTTAATTGAACTTGAGAACTGTTCTTGACCCCACAACCTGGTATTGTCACTAAAGGTTTTACCCAATCACCTGGGGATGCTGTCTTTCACCTCTCAGATTTGGAAGAGGATGAAGAGGAGGTACCACTCTGTACTTCAGTGGAACAGAAACATTCAATATCCAAGCATCACTAGGCATCCTCCCACTACCCACAATTCAGGATAGGGACTGGCTAGTACTACTGTCTCAAACCCAGGAAAGCATCTGTCACAGACAAACCGAGCATTTTCCCTCCTCGCTAGCTATGAGATATTGCATGTCTCTGAAATCACTCAGGTTGCCCCAAGCTCAGTCTCCCTTTATAATTCCAGGAAAAGCAGTGATAGCAGTTTGCTCATCACAGTTATAAATTCTCCTGCCAGGTACTACAATTCAGCATTGATGACTCCACAAAATGTATGGTTTAAGACTTTCATTAAATCCTCCTAATGTGGGCCAGCTGAAAAAGAGTTTAGTAGACAGCTGAAGAGACTCGAGATAGCTAGAGTGATAGAGTCCTGATGCCCAGGAGAATGGAAGCTGCCAAGGTGTGGTGGTTTACATATGTAATCCCAGCACTTTGGGAGGTCAAGGTGGGTAAACACTTAAGCCCAGGAGTTTGAGACTAGCCTGGGCAACATAGTGGCACCCCATCTCTCCAAAATCTAAAAAATTACCCAGGAGTGGTGATGTATGCTTCTGGTCCCAGCTACTGGGGAGGCTAAGGTGGGAGGATGCCTTGAGTCCATGAGGTTGAGGCTGCAGTGAGCCATGATCATGCCACTGCACTCCAGCCTGGGCAACAGAGTGAGACCTTGTCTCAATATAAAAAATAAAAATAAATGCAGGTAGCAGTTTGTTGGTGAATTGAAAAGGAATCAGCCTTTCAGTCATGATGGGTAGCCTCTGACCTCCACTATGTACATCTCCACCAAAATTGGTTAGGTATCCTGGAGGACTGAGACTCAGCAGTTAGCTGACCTCTTACACAAATTTGCATGTGAATAGTTATGCGCTGACTGAAACATCTGGTCTGTTTTGATTTGAGAGAAAGGAAATGTGGCAAAAAGGTTATGCATATGGAAGTGGAGAAATGGGAACAGAATGTGATGAGGCACTAAAGGATGAGGTCTGATGAATGGAGAGACTGTTTGTGAAAAGTCCATGAGTCTATGGAACCAGCAAAGAATGAAAGGTTTAAGACACTTCATGAGTTGGGTTTTCTTGCCTTGGAAAAGGGGGAATAGAAAATGATTTGGTAAATACTCTCTCTTTTACTTCCTTTGGAAGGGATTGGGCAAAATAGGTATTACTTCCTCCTCATATAAGTAGAATTAGTTTTTTTGGTTTTTGGTTTGTTTGTTTATTTGTTTGTTTTTGAGACAGAGTATCACTCTGTCACCCAGGCGGGAGTCTGTCACCCAGGCGGGAGGGCAATGGCGCTATCTGGGCTCACTGCAACCTCTGCCTCCCAGGTTCAAGTGATTCTCCTGTCTCAGCCTCCTGAGTAGCCAGGATGATAGGTGCCTACCACCATGCCTCGCTAATTTTTGTATTTTTAGTAGAGATGGGGTTTCACCATGTTG
>NW_012113586.1:6178542-6186843 GCF_000951035.1 Colobus angolensis palliatus | reverse complement strand
CCTCAGCCTCCCAAGTAGCTGAGAGTACAGGCACACACCACCAGGCCTGGTTAATTTTTGTATTTTTAGTAGAGACAGGGGTCTCACCATGTTGGCCAGGCTGGTCTTGAACTGACTTCAGGTGATCCGCCCACTTCGGCCTCCCAAAGTGCTGGGATTAACAGGCGTGAGCCACCGTGCCTGGCCTAACGATATGTCTTTTAAGCCTCTTTTAATGCACAGGTTTCCCTCCTCCATCACTTTCATTGCCTTGCAATTTTTCTGCTGATTAGGAAGAATACAGGGCATTTTACCTGTAGAGTTTCACACAACCTGAATTCTGAAATTTGTTGACTGCATAATTATGGTGCATTTCAATATGTTTCTCTGTGTTGTGTAATTTCTACAGATTGGTAGTGGGATGTAAAGGCTTTAGATTCAAAGTAATACTTTGCCAAGAGTATAGATAGGTTGGGTTGCATTCTTTAATTAGGAAGTGAACTCTGAACAGCCAGCAAAATTTGGAAGTGGATGAGTTAGTTGAAAGTGCAACCAATCACCCTCTGCCACTTTTGGGGTGTCACTGGGGTCCTGCCCTACTTGGCTAATAGTGCCACCATTTGACATTTTATGCATTTGTATTTGTTTGTATTTGTCGACCATAGGAGTTTGCTTAGATTGGACTCACTGGCCCATGGAGCCATTTGGAACTGGGGAGAAGGATTCAGGACCTCACCCAGCCCTCTTCCCTGGGGAGTCATTTGGAAGCACACTGTTTGCATGTATGAATGCACGACTTTGTGTATGGGCCCTGATTCCTTTGCTATGGAAGATAAGCAAGAATGGCGGGGGTACTCCCTGCACTGTGTAATGGCTGGAAGGCTCTGGAATTTCCTTTCCATCATGTTCTTTTTTTCTTCCCCTCCTTTCTTCCTCACACCCTGCTTGTAAGACCTGGCTCCTACACAAAGGCTGACCAGGCTGTCTCTTCTTCTGTTTTCTCTTCTGCCTGCTTTATATGGGTACGTAAGTGTGTGTTTATAGGTACACATACGTATGTTGTTATGTGTTGTGGCCACAAGGTACCAAATTGGCTTAAAGGAATACTCACAAATTAATAAGCCCAAATGCTTTCCAAGTTCAGGTGACTTAAGTGAAATCTTTAATAAATAAGATGGCTCTAAAATTAGCAGTAAAATAATATTAGAAATGCCTTTAGAATTGTCAATATATATTTTTGTTTGGATTTACTGATCAAGCGGTTTCATATTTATCTCTGCCAGACATTACTAGGTGTCAACGATTGATATAAAAACTATAAAACTATAAACCCAGGCCAGACCAGAATGATTTTGTTTGTGTAACTTTTTTATAAACAAGACATTTAATATTGTTTAAAGAAAACAACTAAATCTTCTGAGTTATTGACAAAATGTCCATATGTTTAACTGTAAGTTTCTTATTTGTATAAACACCTGATGTTCACAAAGCTTTAAAAATGCTTAGCAGGGAAATAACTTTAAATAATGACCACCTTTGTACGATATCTCAGTTTTCGTAAATAATCTAAATAAACAGTGAAAAATGGAAAGAATGGGTACATATAAACGAGATAAATGCTTGTAAGTAAGCTTTTTCATAAAATTTAAAATCTTAAAATCATTTTGGATGCTTATGGGATGTCCCGGTCATTTGCAATTTTTAAAAAAGGGTTATGGCCGGGCACAGTGGCTATGCCTGTAATCTCAGCACTTTGAGAGGTCAAGGCGGGTGGATTGCTTGAGCTCAGGAGTTTGAGACCAGCCTGGAAAACGTGGTGAAACCCTGCCTCTGTATTATATTGTATTATATTATGTATTTTATATCAAAATTATACTATCAAAATATACTATATTTTTATATTTTATATCAAAAATGTAAAAATTAGCCAGGCACCCAGGAGGCTGAGGTGGGAGGATTGCTGGAGCCCAGGAAGTCAAGGCTGCATTGAGCCGTGATCATGCCAATGCACTCCAGCCAGGGTGACAGAGTGAGAGACAGTCTCAAAAAAAAAATCAATTAATTTAAAAAGCATTATTAGATGGAAAATATGTTCCAAAAAATTGTGGAATGGTTCTCATCTATAAAATGCTAACATCTGATAGGCAGTTGAAAATTTCTTACTTCCTAAGTTCATATAAACCATGCCAAAGAAGATGTGTTCTTATTGAGAAACAGAATAGTTTTGTCTAATTCAAAGGTTATCTAAAAGTGAATTCAAATTATGGACTTGAAAAGGTTATTGCATCCATGTAACTTTCTGTATTGCTTTTAAAGTCCTTGTGATGTTAAATTTACAGGGCTTTGAGTCTTCGGTCTAAAAAGGGCACATGATAATGTCATGTCTAGATTTAATTCTCTTGAATACTTAAAATCTTTTGCAAGCTCAAAAATAACTGCTCTAGACTCATTCTGGGAAAAGCAATAGCAGTCACTGTGTGCTATAGTTCAGCAGCTAAGGTTTTGCACTTTCACACTGGTGGCCTAGGTTTAGTTCCTGGCTTTGGGAATAAGCCCTTTCTGTGTTGACAGTTGTGGGACTTTTGCCACTTATTGATTCTTTCCCCCTTTATGAATAGCTTCTGATTTTCTGTCTTGAATGGCTTACATACCAGATCTTTTGCCAAAAATAAGAGTTGCTAAGAGTTAACATTGTAACATGTACTTGAGATGACTGGAGAAAGTTTTACATGCAAGATGTATAAGGAAAGTAGAATGTGCTTTTGGCAAAAGGCTATAAGAAAGCATGAAAAGGTCGGGCGCGGTGGCTCAAGCCTGTAATCCCAGCACTTTGGGAGGCCGAGACGGGCGAATCACGAGGTCAGGAGATCGAGACCATCCTGGCTAACATGGTGAAACCCCATCTCTACCAAAAAATACAAAAAACTAGCCGGGCATGGTGGTGGGCGCCTATAGTCCCAGATACTCGGGAGGCTGAGGCAGGAGAATGGCGTAAACCCGGGAGGTGGAGCTTGCAGTGAGCTGAGATCCGGCCACTGCACTCCAGCCTGGGCAACAGAGCAAGACTCTGCCTCAAAAAAAAAAAAAAAAAAAGCATGAAAATACGGTTTTTGTTGTAGAAATGTCATTTTTTCTAGTTCAGAGGTTTTAAAGGATTGTCCTAACCTAAAAGGGTAACAGGACAAAACTAAAGGTTTAAACAAGTTGTAAAAGATTTGTGAAAGATTGATCTTATAAAGAAAATTCTGTGGGTATGAGCAAGTTGGCTAAGATTTGAAGGAGATTACTTAGTTTTTCCATAATTTAAACATAAAAGCACACTGATGTAGAGCCAGAACCTGGGCCCATGTGTTTACATAATAATGTGTATTTCAAAATTGGCCTATTATTTAACAGAAAATTGAAAAGGATTATAGAAGGTTATGAAAATCTTACCTTATGGTCAAACTAATTAAGATTAAATAGATTTATTTATAAGGTTTTATTAAGAATTGGGTTTAACACTAACAGGATTCTAATGCAAAGGTGAAATTTGGCTTTCTCTCTCTCTCTCTGAGACAGGGTCTCACTAGCCCAGGCTGGAGTGCAGGCTGGTGTGATCTCAGCTCACTGCAACCTCCACCTCCTGGGTGCAAGCAGTTCTCACGCCTCAGTCACCCAAGTAGTTGGGATTACAGGCATGCACCACCACACCTGGCCAATTTTTGTATTTTTAGTAAAGATGGGTGTCAAAGGAAAATAAAACTTGGGGCCCCCAAATCACTAAGCTAAAGGGAAAAGTCAAGCTGGGAACTGCTCAGGGCAAACCTGCCTCCCATTTTATTTAGTGTTCAAAGTCATCCCTTTGCTCATCGAGATAAATGCATATCTGATTGTCTCCTTTGGAAAGGCTAATCAGAAACTCAAAATAATGCAGCCGTTTGTCTCTTACCTACCTGTGACCTGGAAGCACCTTCCCTGCCTGAGTTGTCCCATCTTTCTGGATGGAACCAATGTACATCTTACATATATTGATTGATGTCTCATATCTCCCTAAAATGTATAAAACCAAGCTGTGCCCCGACCACCGTAGGCAAATGTAGTCAGGGCCTCCTGAGGCTGTCATGGGTGCATGTCCTCAACTTTGGCAAAATAAACTTTCTAAATTAACTGAGACCTGTCTCAGATATTTGGTGTTCAGATTTTGGCAACCATAAAGGGATTCTAAGTGGAGGTGCCCCTGACCTTTGACAAGTCTCCTATCAGTATTTGGTAGCAGCTTGAGCTATCTTTTTCTTTGTTTTTTTTTTTGGTTTTGAGACAGAGTCTCGCCCCGTCACCCAAGCTGGAGTGCAATGGCGCAATCTCAGCTCACTGCAACCTTCACCTCCTAGGTTCAAACAATTCTCCTGCCTCAGCCTGCCAAGTAGGTGGAATTATAAGTGCCTGCTACCACACCCAGATAATTTTTGTATTTCAAGTAGAAACGGGGTTTCACCATGTTGGCCAGGCTGGTCTCGAACTCCTGACCTCGTGATCTGCCTGCCTCAGCCTCCCAAAGTGCTGGGATTACAGGCATGAGCCACTGCACCCAGCCAGCTTGAGCGATCTTTATGGACAAACCAATAGGACAGTTTGCTGAGGCCCAGAAGCATCCCCTCCAGAGAATCCCTGATGTCCCCAAATCTAAACTTTATTTTGCTGTACAATTCCTTTTTTTTTGTCAGGGGTGGTGGGGGGTGGAGTTTAACTTGATTCCAACAAAAGGAAGGCAAGTTTTTCCTGTTTCCATAACAATGGAAGGCAGGTAACTCCTTTCTGGAGTTTGAACTCACTTCCAACAGGGAAGACTAATTTGAGTTTTTTTCCTGCTTCTCAGAAATTCAAAAGAATGCCTCTTTGGAGGCAGTCTTCAGCCTGACACCCATCTCTAGGTAAGTAACTGAATTGGAGTTTGTCTTGGCTAAAGTTAAGATTAAGCAGCTGGTCTTAATTTCTCCTTACCATTAGAGCACTCAGTGATCATATAAGTTGTACCATCATCGGCCAGGCGTGGTGGCTCACGACTGTAATCCCAGCACTTTGGGATGCTGAGGCAGGTGGATCACAAGGTCAGGAGTTTGGGACCAGCCTGGCCAGCATGGTTAAACCCTGTCTCTGCTAAAAATACAAAGATTAACTGGGTGTGGTGGCAGGTGTCTGTAATCCCAGTTACTCAGGAGGCTGAGGCAGGAAAACTGTTTGAACCTGGGAGGTGGAGGTTGCAGTGAGCCAAGATGGCACCATTGCATTCCAGCCTGGGCAACAGTGTGAGACTCCATCTCAAAAAATATATAAAAAATTTTAAAAAACAATAATAAATTGTGCCATCATTTGCTTTGCTTAACAGTTTGTTGTTGTTGTTTGCTTATTTGTTTCTGTTTTTGTTGTTGTTTCCGTCTTTTTCCCATTGGGTTTGATCAACTCTATTTGACTTGATCAAATCCAAAGGAAAGTTCCAAATTACAGGGAACAAGGCCCCTGAAATGACTAAATTCCCCCGCTCGTGCACTCCCCCTGCCACACACAAAAAGGTAGTGTGGTGGGGAAGAAAAACAGCCAGCAAAAGGAAAAAAAGAAAGATTTTTGCTTTTGACCACTTAAGGGGCTTTATTTACATAATGAGGCCACGTTTTTGTTAGCCAGACTGAACTGAAAGAGCAATGACTGTTGCACCATGCTGAAGTTCCATAGCTAAGGGTTCTGCCTTATTTTTTCCTACCGTGACAGCCTGGGTTTGGATCCTAAATGAAGCCCTTTCTAGTTTGATAGTTAGAATATCATAAATATTAATAGTGTAGCAGGACGAGCCACAGACAAAACCCCTCAGACACCAAGTTGAGGAAGGAAAGGGCTTTATTTGGCTGGGAATATTGGCAGACTTATGTCTCAAAAAACTGAGATCCTTGAGTGAGCAACTCCTGTCCTTTTTAAGGGCTTACAACTCTAAGGAGGTCTGTGTGAGAGGGTCGATTGAGCAAGCAGGGAGTACATGACTGGGGGCTGCATGCACCGGTAATCAGAACACAACAGAACAGGACAGGGATTTTCATGATGCTTTTCCATACAATGTCTGTAATCTATAGATAACACAAGCAGTTAAGTCAGGGGCTGCTTTTAACCACCAGGCCCAGGGCACGGCGTCAGGCTGTCTGCCTGTGGATTTCATTTCTGCCTTTTAGTTTTTACTTCTTTTCTCTTTAAAGGCAGAAATTTGGGCATAAGACAATATGAGGGGTGGTCTCCTGCCTTATTCCCCCCTTTGAGAACTTCACTCATTAGTGGGAGTTCTCACTTTCATCCTCACTACCCATGTTTTCTTGCAAGACAGATCGATAGTGTTTCATATAGTATACTTCTGCTGAAGCATTTTGGTTAACTAAGGTAGTGATGAAGCTTTTTATTATTTGAAGGAGTACAGGTAGCAAACAAGGGAGTAGTAAGCAGGTTCCTATTACTATTATAATTCCTACTATAAGAATTTTAAATCCTCCTAGTGCTAGGAACCATTTTCTAAACATGGCCCCAGGATCAAATCCATGTCACACTTGCACGGACACATGTGCCAGTTTTGTCATATCTCTATGTCTTCAACTACTTGCCTTTGATCATCTGTGTGTAGACAGCAATTAGTAAGGTTAAATTTCCCACAAACCCCTCTTTCAGCTGCTAACAAGTAGTCTAGGGCTAATCTATTCTGATAAATGGCATTTCTTATCAGAGTTTCTTACCAGGCTAAAACAGTCAAGCTCTGCCAGTTTCATTAGTGATTATTTCTAAGACAGTTTGTAACTGTATAATCCAGTTGAGCATGTAGATGGGGGTTTGGTATCCCTACAAGCTGTCTTGTGCCCATGTGGCAGACCCATAGTACTGTATGATTCATTCAGGGGGCCACTTGTCATTTTTCCAATCGCCAATGGCTATGCTCCTCTTTTTGTGGGAAGCATAGACAGGGAAGCCTAGGAGCTCACCTGTTTTTATGAGCAGTAGGAAAAAGGATGGCTTAGTGGTGCTAACGACACAACCACCTGCCCATTGGTCAGGTAGCTTGGTATGGGCTCTATGCCTGCATATCCAGTATAGTCCAGCTGGAGCTGTCCAGTCCCGGTGAGACTCTGGATGGGCCCAAACAGTTTGCAACTTAGGAAACTTACTAAATGGATTCTTCTTAGTACGGTTTAGACCCCACCAGGTGACTGTTCTTAATCTTATTTCAAAAACTGTGACCATAGGGGGCTCAGATGGGTTACAACACACATCTGGCTGGTCACTTTCTGGGCTACATACCTTGTACTGGGTGACATTATACAAACAAGTCCCTTTTAGAGTTCCAGCACATTTATAATAACTATAGAACAAAAAGACACTTTTAACTTTTTGCCCTATCTCAGTGAGCTGATGTATACACTGGGAACAGTCCCCAGTTTGAGGAAGGTCAGTTGAAGTCCTTACTGTACAAGTCCAAAATTTAAGGAAAATAAGTCCCACAGTGAGTTTCCTCATACTTCGGCTGTGTGTGGACCAGTCAGCTTCCAGGTGTGACTGGAGCAGGACTTGTCGTCTTCTTCAGTGTCACTTTGCAAGGATTATCTGGACTTGGTCTCGCCTCCCAGGTCTCAGGTGCTGTGGGTTTCACATGACTGTGGTGGATCCAGGCTGGGATTCCTTCTACTTTCACAGCTGTGGGAGTGGTCAAGATGACGGTCTGGGGTCCTTTCCACCATGGTTGCAAGGGGGCTACATTCCAATCCTTGATCCATACCTGATCACCTTTGCTGTCTTCTGTACCAAGTCAGCCACAAACGCCGACCCGTTGTCCAAGCCGATTTGTAAAGGCAGTCCAAACCTAGGGATGAGATCTCCACACTTGGGCATCTTGGTGAAGTCTACCTGGGAGTCTTCAAAGGGGGCTGCTCCATAAGCCTATATGCCGGGTAGCACTTGCCTAGCCTTGTGCTGCTGGCAAGTGACACACTGCTGCGCCACTGTTTTGGCAAGGGCTGACAGATGTGAGATGTAGAAGTACAGGCCTAACAACTTTTTAAGAGACTCTTGGCCAAGTGGGTGGTCTCATGCACAGCCAGTACGACTGCAGCTCCTAGCAGTTGTGGCATAGCTATTCTTCTGTCTGATAACCGGATCCATCCTTTTTCTATCACCTGCCCTCCCGCTGATGAAATGCCAGGGTGAAAGGGATAGCCAATTAGACTAAAGCACAAGTGCCACTCCAGTTATTCAGCAGAGTGTCCAGTAAAGGTCCATCACAATACCACCACACATCTGCTTAGGGATGAACAAGGG
>NW_012113586.1:6175778-6177766 GCF_000951035.1 Colobus angolensis palliatus | reverse complement strand
AAAACTGGTTGGGGCAGTCCATCCTTGCTCTTTAGTGGACCACAGAATGTTGGACCAACCATGGCATAAAAGCTCTACATTGGGGGGCAAGACTCCTGGTTGACACTGGGGTCTTTATCAAAATCTCCCCAGATTAAATGGTCCCAATTTACTAATGCCCAGTCTGAGGAGAGTAGGAGGGACAGAGGTACTTTTCTGAAATAGAGGGCTGTCTTTGACTTGGCAAGTCCCCACAGGGTATAACAAGGCAAGCATTAAATGCAATAGTTTGAGATGAAATTCACTTGGTTATGTTAATAACTAGATGGTCAGCAATAGAGCAAGGAAAGAAGAAAAAGTAATAGAATAGATGAAAGAGTGAAATTTTTCTTAGCTTTAGTTTGGTTGGGTTTTCTCCTGTGACTGTAGCCCACGACTCTGGAGGGGGTGGCACTTCCTTGACTAGGATATGATGAGTCCATCTCTTTTTCACTGTACAAACAGCAGTCTCAGTGGTTAGCAGCACAAGGTAGGGTCCTTCCCAGGCTGGCTGAAGTTTTCCTTCTTTCACCCTTTGATGAGAACATAATCTTCAGGCTGGCACTGGTTTACCGGAAATTCTAGGGGTGGTACATGTGCTAAAAGACTTTTAGTTGTGAGGGAAAGGAAAGTGGAAGATAAACCAAGTATATAATTTCTAAGAAATTGACCTTTTGTTTTAAACATGGGGACATCGGCAGCAGACTTTATAGTTCTTGGTGCCTTCTTACTGAGAAATTTCCTTTAGCACCTATTTTTACTAGTTTTTAGACCAAAGAAAGCCAAACAACATTTTATATTTGACAATGCTTTCTATGTGATTTTCATACCAGGTAAGCTAAATTTCACCTTTATGTTAGTGTGTTATTAATGTTAAACTTAGTTTTAATAAAACTTTGTAGACATATTCAATTTTTAATGTCTGACCATAAGGTAAGATTTTTATAGACTCTTTTTAGCCTTTTATAATTTTTGTTAAAGAGCAGGTTAGTGCTTTAAGAAAAACCTGTTGTGTATTTATTTTAATGTCCAGTTCACAGAAAAACTGGATGATGCCCCTTTAACTCTAGCCAATATGTTTACACACAGAATTTCCTTTACAATTAACATTTTAAAACTTGCTTAAACCTTCAAAGCAAAAATTTTTTTAACCTTTTAATGTAGGTAAAAATCCACATTTTTATGCCTCCTTATAATCCTTTTACTACAAGTATATTTTACTTTTCTTATACACTTTGCACATAAACTTTTTCTTCAGTAGTTTTACATTTAGGAGGCCTAATTACTTTTCAATTATACAACATTTCTTGCATAAATTCCTTTTTTATAACACACTTTTTTTCTTCTTTCACAACTTTCACAGACAATTCTTCGACATATCTCAACTTTCTGACTTATTGCAAACATCCCTTTCTTTAAACAATCAGTTAATTTATTTTATGACAAGAGTTTACTATATAACATTTTTTTCACATAAATTCTCCCCTGCCTTTCTCTCTCTCTCTCTCTCTCTCTCTTTTTTAAACTTAGGATATTTCTGAACTGGTGAGGTGTGCTCACAGTGAGGTTTCCTTTAAAAGTTATTTTTCTACTTTTTTCTGTTAGCAAAACCATTGCTGCTACAGATTGAATGTATTTGGGCCATCTGTGGGTTACTGGGTTAAGGAATTTTGATAGGAAGGCTACGGGTTGTCAGTGGTTTCAGTCCTTCCAGGCTACGCCCTTGTTTACACTGACAACAAAGTAGTATTGGAATGTTATATGGTCATGGAGAACACCTATAATTATCAATTATAGGTTCTAAATTTACCTTGGCTTTTAAAGGAATAGGATACACTGTTTTTTTCTTAACTACTTGTATGTCTCTCTCTCTCTCTTTCTTTCTCTCTTTGACTTTCTGTCTCTGTCTCTTCCTCTCTCTCTCTGCCTCTCTCTCTCTCTCTTTGACTCCCTCTTTGTCCCTCTGTCTC
>NW_012113586.1:6170606-6172943 GCF_000951035.1 Colobus angolensis palliatus | reverse complement strand
GCTGCATGCACCTGTAATCAGAACAGAACAGGACAGGGATTTTCACGATGCTTTTTCATACAATGTCTGGAATCTATAGATAACACAAGCAGCTAAGTCAGGGGTTGATTTTTAGCTACCAAGCCCAGGGCACAGCTCTGGGCTGTCTTCCTGCGGATTTCATTTCTGCCTTTTAGCTTTTACTTCTTTTTTCTTTGGAGGCAGAAATTGGGCATAAGACAATATGAAGGGTGGTCTTCTCCCTTAATAGCAGCAATTTGTCCTAGTTGAAATATGGTAATGAGATTTAAAGAGGTTCTTTTAAAGGAGTTCAATGGTAAAAAGTCAGCTTAATTAAAAGCTAACATCCAAGATGTGTGTGTATATGTGTGCGTGTGTGTGTTTGTATTTAAAAGGTCTTCATGTTTTTGTTTTTGTTTTTTTCTCCTAGGACTTTGTCTTTTTTTCCTCTTTGAACAAAAGTTTTTCTTAGTTGACTGAATTCTGTTTTCTTCATTTGTTTCTGCTGTCTCTCCTTTCTCTTGCACCCTCTGCTGCATGAGGGACCTACAATAGTTTATAATAGCCTGTGGTTCCTTAAAGAAAATGGAGAAGTCACCAGACTCCCTTTGAAGGAGAAACATTTTTCATTTTTCCTTATGGAACCCCAAGAGTGTAAACAGGCAAGTTTGTCTCAGCTCTTAAACTGCTTGCTTTTGTATTGTGTCACCTGATTTATTGACTAAAACAGTTATTGCAACAGAGACTACTCTTCGACTTTTAAGGAAGAGCGCAGTTTAGACACTTAGAAATGTCTATGTTTAAAAAAACTTTTTAAGTGCACTGTAAAAACATCACATGGTCTAGCCTCATAATAATTCTCCCTTTTTGGAGACCAAGGATTCAGTGTCTACTCTGCCTAGAGCTCAGAGATCCAGTTAAAAGATAGGTAGTCCCTATCTAAATAAAATTGTGCTTCTTGTACAATCTTATGATAGATTTCAATAATTTTATGTTTGATTTGGCATCCATCTTTAATCTCCCTCTAGCACCACCAGACTTTATCTCTCTGTAATTTGAGATGTAAATTTTGCTATCTGATTTTTCATCTAAGAGTTGTTTCCTTCAATATGCAGATTTACAGCTATTTAGCTGACAACTGTCAGGGTAATGAAACAGGTTATCAAGAGTTTGCAAGTCTAAGATAGGGGAAAAAAATGGCGATCTTAGGAATCTTTAAGATGTACTTCCATCAGTATGCCTAATACAGCTATGTCTTTATGTATTGTGTACACAATGTTTTGCTTCTAAAAATATAGAAAAGAGGTCTAATTAATTGGCTTAAAGAAAAATAAAAGCACTAAAATCAAATAATTTTTCAGAAAAAAGGAAAGACTAGTCAAATGCTCTTTCAAGTTTATGTAACTTAAGAAAATCTTTAATAAATAAGTTAGTTTTAAAATTATTGGTAAAGTATTAGAAATATTAGAAATGTCTTAAGAATTGCCAGCAAACATTTTTGCTTGCATTTATTGATCAAGCAATATCATACTTCTCCCTGGCAAATACATAAGGTGTCAAAATTTAGCACAGGGGTTATAAAACTATAAATCCAGCCCAAAACAGAATGATCTTTTCTTGTGTAATTTTTTTTTTTGAGATAGCTTAACTCTTGTTGCCCAGGCTGGAGTGCAATGGCCCAATCTTGGCTCTCAGCAACCTCCACCTCCCAGGTTCAAGTGATTCTCCTGCCTCAGCCTCCCAAGTAGCTGGGATTACAGGCATGTGCCACCATGCATGGCTCATTTTGTATTTTTAGTAGAGACAGGGTTTCTCCATGTTGGTCAGGCTGGTCTCAAATTCCTGACCTCAGGTGATCCGTCCACCTCAGCCTCCCAAAGTTCTGAGATTACAGGCATGAGCCACTGTGTCTGGCTGCTTGTATAATTTTTAATAAATAAGACATTGATATTGGTTTAATGAAAACAGTCACATCTTGAATTATTTAGTAAAATTACCATAACTTCTAATTTTGTGGTTTTAGGCTATGTAGTCCACAGGCAGTAAGGTGGTTTGTTTGGGAAAGGACTTTTATCATCTTTGTTTCAAAGCTTAACTATAAACTGTGTTTCTCCCAAAGTGAATTTGACTTATGCCCAGGAATGAACAAGGACAGCTTAGAGGTTAGAAGCAAGATGGACACAGGTCATGTCTTTTTCACTATCTCAGTTAAAATTTTGCAATGGCAAGTTTCATAAGTTTAAATGATGACAATCACAGTGATCATAAATAATCTAGATAAACAATTAAAATAAAATAATTAGGTAAACGTAATGGGATAAATACTTGTAGACAAAA
>NW_012113586.1:6167245-6169521 GCF_000951035.1 Colobus angolensis palliatus | reverse complement strand
TTTTTTTCCCCTCTAGTTATGTTTGTTGTGGCCTGATACTAACAATGTTTTCTTAAAGGTCTAAAGGAAATGTTTTCTTCCAACAGAATATTCTGCACACTGCAGAAGGTCTTTTCTTTTGCTTTTTGGTAACTGGCCTAACAGATTTTACATTTTATCAGATTATTTTCTATGCCATTATTATTAAGTTTTGGTTTGCTTAGAAAAAAAAACTGTGATAAACATTTTTAAAATTAAGGTTATTGCATCTGTATATCTTTCTGTATGTACTTTTAAAATCGTTGTGACATTCAATTACAGGGCTTTTACTCCTGGGTCTAAAAAGGACAGCAAGTCCTGCTAAATTTAAAACCCTGACAGTAATTAAAGCCTTATCTTCAGGCCTGGTAGAAGATGTCAATCAAAATAAAAGCATTCCTGAGACATAGGGCCAGAAATTGAAGCTATTCAACTCCTCAGACCCACAGGCTGTTGCAGAAGAGGTGAGTGTATGAGATTGTGAGGGCCAATTTGAGAGATAAAATAAGTTCAGTTTTTCTATAAATTAATGATTAGTGTCAAAGGCACACTGATGCAAGACACTGGTGCAAGCATATGGGCCCCTGTGTCAGACTGACAAAGTTTTCTTGAAGCATTAACCAACTCCTTAATAAATGTTATAAAGTTTATAAAAGGCTTATGGAAGTTATATCTTATGGTCAATACTAAAATTTTATAGGTTGTTTATAACATTTTGGAAAGCAAATTTAATTGGCTTCATTCTGTTTTTATTAGGGCTTATTGTTTGGAAAATTAAATCTCCTCTCTCAAAGAATTAAGGTTTTTGTCTTTTGTTGAAATCCTTGAGTTATCATTTTGATTAAATGAATGACTTATTTTACAATGATCTGTGATTCTATTTTGTGATATCAAGTGTTTTAAACCTTTGATATTTGATAAACTTTCCAAAATCAAATTAAAAATTATGTGTTTTTCTGATCTAATTAATCCTTTAAGATATTAGATTTCCTAAAGCCCAAAAACGATATATTTGGCTTATTTGGTATAAAAATTATACAGAAAGCATTATCAAATATGAAATGTTATTTGGTTTTCTTTGGGCTGTATTTGTATAAATATGTTATTGGTATATGTTCCAAAATTGTGGGGAAACTCCTATAATTCTGATATGACTTAGTGTACATTATCATAATAATTATAATTGTTATGTTAAATTATTGTGTGCCACAGAGGCAACAAATTTGCTTGTCAATTGTGTCTTTGACTATGGCTGCCCTAAAACTTTTTGTCATCCACAAACAATTATTATCTTGTTTAGGTCCTCTTTAGAAGGTGGTTTGATAATCAGCTATAAAACTCAAACAGGTGCTCTTGAATGCAGGTTTCTGATAACTTTGAAGATTGTGACATCAGAATAGAGGAAAAACGTTCAGGATTCATGGAGAGCTGAAATGTTCATGAATATCAAGCAGAATAGGAATTAACTGCATGGACTGAAGTAAAAAGACTGAAGTAATCTTTTTGGCATTTTTGCTTAAAATGTTGCTGATCCTTTTGTTTTTCAGAGTCAAGGAAACTTTTCTTTTGAGCTATTGACAACTTTTTTTTTTTTTTGACACAGTTTTGCACCTTTTGCCCAGGCTGCAGTGCAATGGCACAATCTTGGCTCACCACAACCTCTGCCCCCCTAGTTCAAGCAATTCTCCTGCCTCAGTCTCCCAAGTAGCTAGGATTATGGCATGTGCCACCACGCCTGACTAACTTTGTATGTTTAGTAGAGATAGGGTTTCTCCGTGTTGGTTAGGCTGGTCTCAAACTCCTAACCTCAGGTGATCCGCATGCCTCATCCTCCCAGAGTGCTGGGATTACAGGTGTGAGCCACCACACCTAGCCTATTGACAGTTTTTAACAATTAAATATATTACTATGAAAAAAATTTGGAGCATATTTCTCTCTACCACATTTCTCCAGAATTCGGAAACTATTTGTGAGCATTCTTAACTTATGGCAATATTGTTATTTGCATAAGTGCAGTAAGAATCTGTTTCCATTTGTAAATGAAATAGGACACAATTGGGGAAACTGGTGATTTTACCAAGGCTTTGACTGGAATGGTGTGTATTCCTGTAAGGAATCAAACTTGACTTATAGAGCCAATAAAAGTGCCTTGGGAAAACTGGCCTCATACCTTGTTTACATAGTCCCTGTAGAGGTTTCCTGACCTGTGGTAAGTAAGGAATGTCACTTTCTGACAGCCCAGGAGCCCCAAGTTATCT
>NW_012113586.1:6165437-6166360 GCF_000951035.1 Colobus angolensis palliatus | reverse complement strand
AAACCATCCTAGCCATGAGAGATCAGAAAAAACCTGAGACCAGAGGCTCATTTTCTTATAAAATGCTTTCTCCAAAAGATTTTTTAAAAGGGGGGAAATGTGAAAGGAAAATAAATTTTGGGGCCCCCAAATCACTAAGCTAAAGGGAAGTCAAGCTGGAAACTACTTAGGGCAAACTTGCCTCCCATTTTGTTTCCTATTCAAAGTCATCCCTCTGCTCATTGAGATAAATGCATATCTGATTGTCTCCTTCAGAAATGCTAATCAGAAACTCAAAATAATGCAACCATTTGTCTCTCACCTACCTGTGACCTGGAAGCCTCCTCCCTGCTTGAATTGTCCCACCTTTCTGGATGGAACCAATGTACATCTTACATATATTGATTGATGTCTCATGTATTCCTAAAATGTTCCCTGACCAACATGTTCCCTGACCACCTTGGGCACATGTCATCAGGACCCTCAGGCTGTGTCATGGGTGCGCATCCACAACCTTGGCAAAATAAACTTTCTAAATTAACTGAGACCTGTCTCAGGTATTTGGAGTTCATACGAGGTTTTGCCATATTGGCCAGGCTGGTCTTGAACTCCTGGCCTCAAGTGATCTGCCCTCCTCTGCTACCCAAAGTGTTGGGATTACAGGTGTGAGCCACTGCACCTGGCCAGCTTTCTCTTTTGAACAGAATTTTCGTGTAACATTAAAGGATAACAAAAGCTTTTTGTTTGCCTTTTGAAGAAGTGACATAAGAAAAAAAGGGAAGAGAATAGAGACAGATTTAGTTGGCCTCATGCTATCTTTATTCGGTTTTTTTTTTTTTTGAAAAGCTGCATCTACCCTCTATCAATGAGCAAAGATTTTTCCCTTTTCCTTATAAAGACCTGGAATTCCATTTTGTAACATCAAGTGTTTAAACATTTAATAT
>NW_012113586.1:6162901-6164519 GCF_000951035.1 Colobus angolensis palliatus | reverse complement strand
AAAAAAAAAAAAAAAAAGATTGAAGTAATGTTCTATCACTTTTTGTTTAAAACATTTGATTACTCTTTTTATTTTGTTTTTCAGAGTTGAGAAAACTCTTTTTTCAAGTTATTTGCAGCTTTTAACAGTTGGATAAAGTAAACTCTTGTGAGCAGAAATTGGAATGTATTTCTTTCTCTCTACCTGATTTCCCCAGAATTTGAAAATTATTTGTAAGTATACTTAATTTATGGGAGTACACTTATTTGCATAAGTTCAATAAGAATCTGTTTTCTTTTGTGACAGGGCACCACTGGAGAAACTGGTTATTTTACCAAGGTTCTGACTGGAATGGCATACTTTCAGATGGAAACAGACTAAGGAATCAAAGTTGACTTATACAGCCAATAAAATCCCCCTTGGGAAAACGGGCTTCACACCTTGTCTACACAGTCTCTGTGCAGGGTTTCCTGATCTGTGGTAAGTAACGAATGTCATTTTTCTGATAGGCCCAGGGGCTCAAAGTTATTTTGGCACCTCAAGAGGGTAGGAATTCACTCAAATCCATAGAAGTATTTCCGGGCACAGATAAATCTGTGGCTGGGCTTTAGGCTTAAAAAAAAATCTAATCTAAAATTCCTTATGGATCAAAGTTCAGCAAAGTAAATTTTAAAAACAACCTATATGGCAAATAATTGTTCTTGCTGCATTTTATGCAAATACTCAGACCAAGTATAACAAGACAAAAACTTAATTTTGCAAATAAATTTGTCCTACTACAACTTATCTTTAGTAAACATGGACACTGGAGAAAAATTGTGTCAGAAAAAGATCGTAGTACCCCTCCTGTTAGATTCCAGTCTTGTCCATTGTTTTTGAGTTTTTATTATATTTTTGAAATTTGGACTAAATCCTGAATTCTTTCCAGGCAACAAGTCCCAAGTTAATGCTTTCAATTTTTTCTTCCATTTTTCTAATATGGTCTCAATGAAATTACTACTACATTATTCATTATTCCCTGTAGTACACGTAAGAAAAACATTTCAGTCTGTGACTTAAAGACGCTTTGAGTCTAACATCTGGATAGACTGTTCCGAATGTTAAGATTTATTTCTCTTCTGTTTCCATAGAAATGCCTCTTATTAAAAATCTGTTTGCCTTTATTACATGCAGAGGCCTAGCCCATCTGCAATGCCACCTCCTGGAGGAGGTGAAGGTATTTACCTAAACTGATCCTATTATGCCCAGACTGTTTATTCCCCTGAGAAGACCACCAGAGTCCGGAGTCAAAGCCAAGCAGCAAGGATCTTTATTACAGGTTCGAACCTGGAACCCTCACGCACCTGTGAAACGAGTGGGGCGGGAGAGCTCCCCAACTGGGCTCAAGACAGTGTTATATAGTCTAGGGTAAACAGGCACAGAGTCATTATACAAATCAGATGTATGATTGGCTGACATTTGAACAAGGCGATTTGGCTGATTATGATTGGTTCCCGCCATTTCTAGTATTTCAGTTAATTTTGAAATCCTGATGACGTCTATCAGGGGCTTGCAGGGCAAGGACAGGGCTTGTTTTCGCAAACCCCGAGGCGGGAAAGCAGTTTTACAGAAGCAGAACAAAGGCAGTTAATCATATTGC
>NW_012113586.1:6159866-6161576 GCF_000951035.1 Colobus angolensis palliatus | reverse complement strand
TACTCAAGAGGCTGAGGTGGGAGTATTGCTTGAGTCTGGGAAGTCAAGGCTGCAGTGAGCTGTGATCACACCACCATGCTCCAGAATGGGTGATAAAGAGATCCTGTGTCAAAAAAAAAAAAAAACAAAAGGCTTGCCATAATGACTTACACCTATAATCCCAGCACTTTGGGAGGCCAAGGCAGATGGCTCACCTGAGGTCAGGAGTTTGAGACCAGCCTGGTCAATGTAGTGAAACCCCATCTTTACTAAAAATATAAACATTAAAATTAGCCAGGCTTGGTGGTGGGCGCCTGTAATCCCAGCTACTTGGGAGGCTGAGGCAGGAGAATCACTTGAACCTGGGTGACAGAGGTTGCAGTGAGCTGAGATCATGCCATTGCACTCCAGCCTGGGCAACAAGAGAGAAACTCCGTCTCCAAAAAATAAAAATATAAAAAGAAATACAAATACAGCCTTTTACCTTTTACCTCCCCATTCACTAGATACTCTACATGGCAAGTTCAACATATGTTTCAAGACAGAACTCTCAGAGTTAACAGTCAATTTACAAACCAAAGCATGCCCTCTGTGGAACTCCCACTCACCAGGAGGTTATCTCGAGAGATAACAGTCAAAAGCATACACCCACTACTCTCTCACTACCTAGTTACAACTTATCTCTGCCCACAGATGTCAACTCAGCTGCTCAGAAGATAAGACACCAAGCTAGCTAACAGACACCCACCTTGCTCACTTCCTCCTCTGCCTTCTACAAGTGTCTGCTTTCTGCTCCAAAAGTAAAGCTGGCTTTGGAATAAATCACTTTCATTATACTAGACCTTACTCTTGTTAATTGAACTTTGTGCAGCTAGCAACTGACCTATGTTTCAGTTACAAGACCATATTATAACCTAAGAATTGGTAATAGCTTGCTTGTAGTTTCTAGCCCTCTGTAATGGAGCAAATAAGGGTGATAAAATAAATATATTAAAATCAACTTTATTGAGATATAATTCATAAAAAGTAAAATGTATCCATTTAAAGTGGACAATTAGGCTGGGTGAGGTAATCCCAGCACTTTGGGAGGCCGAGGTGGGAGGATTGTTTGAGCTCAGGAGTTTAAGACTAGCCTGGACAACAGAGGAAGACCTCATTTCTACAAAAAAAGAAAAAAAAATTTTAACTTAGCCAGGTGTGGTGGTGAATGCCTGTAGTTTCAACTACAGCAGTTCAGGGCTGCAGTGAGCCATGTTCACAGCACGGCACTCCAGCCGAGGTGACAGTGCGGGACCCTACAAACTGACTTCTACAAAGTCAGTTGGGATTTGGATAGGGATTACACTGAATCTGTATATCAGTTTTGAGTATTGATCCATGAACACAAGATATTTTTCCAAATATTTAGATTTCCTTAACTTTTTTCAGTAATGCTCTATAGTGTTCAGAGTATAAATTCTACACCTGTTTTGTTAAACTCTTTCTATCCTAATCTTTTTGATGCTATTGTAAATGAAATTATTTTCCTAACTCCATTTTCAATTGGTTTATTGCAAGTTTACTGCAGTTATTCAAGTGTGTAGAAATACAATTGATTTTTGTATATTGATCTTGTATCCTGCAATCTCAAACTTATTTATTAGTTCTAACAGTTTTTAGTGGATTCTTTGGGATTTTCTAGATATAAGACCATGTTTGCAAAAACATAGTTGACATCTTCCTTTCTTCTTT
>NW_012113586.1:6121614-6158616 GCF_000951035.1 Colobus angolensis palliatus | reverse complement strand
TTAGCCAGGATGGTCTCGATCTCCTGACCTCGTGATCCGCCCGTCTTGGCCTCCCAAAGTGCTGGGATTACAGGCTTGAGCCACCGCACCCGGCCCGGATGTCTGTTAGGTAGTTGGTTTATTGTGTGGTTCAAGTCTTCTGTTTCCTTACTGATCTTCTGTCTGGTTGTTCTATCCGTTATTGAAAGTGGAGTACTGAAGTCTCCAACCATTGTTGTTGAAGTGTCACTTTCTCTCTTTGCTTCTGTCAGTGTTTGTGTCATGTATTTTGGTGTACCATTATTAGGTGCATATGTTTATAATTATTATATCTCTCTGAGGGAGTAACCTTATCATAAAATGTCCCTTTACATAACTTTTTGTTCTAAAGTCCATTTTCTCTTAAAGTATAGCCACTCTAATTTTCTACAGGTGCTATTTGCATATTTTATTCTATCCTTTTACTTTCATCAATCTGTTTCTATTTTGAATCTAAACTGTGTCTCCTGTACATAGTATACAGTTGGATCAGGTTTTCAACATCACTAATGATCAGGGAAATGCAAATCAAAACCACAATGCAATACCACGTTACTCCTGCAAGAATGGCTATAATCAAAAAATCAAAAAATAATAGATGTTGGCATGGATGCAGTGAAAAGGGAATATTTCTACACTGCTGGTGGGAATGTAAACTAATACAACCATTATGGAAAACAGTGTGGAGATTCCTTAAAGAACTAAAAGTAGAACTACCATTTGATCCAGCAATCCCACTACTGGGTATCTACCCAGAGGAAAAGAAGTTATTATATGTAAAGATAGTTGCAGATGCATGTTTATAGCAGCACAATCCTCAACAGCAAAAATACAGAACCAGCCCAAGTGCCCATCAATCAACAAGTGGATAAAGAAATTGTGATATATACATATATATATATATGCATATATATAATGGAATACTACTCAGCCATAAAAAGGTATAAATTAATGGCATTTGCAGCAACCTGAATGAAACTGGAGACTATTATTCTAAGTGAAGTAATTCAGAAATGGAAAACCAAACATCGTATATTCTCACTTATAAGTGAGAGCTAAGCTATGAGGATGCAAAGACATAAGAATGATACAATGAACTTTCGGAACTTGGGGGAAAGGGTGGGAGGGCAGTGAGGGATAAAAGACTACAAATTGAGTTCAGTGTATATTGCTTGGTGATGGGTGCACCAAAATTTCACAAATCACCACTGAAGGACTTACTCATGTAACCAAATACCACCTGTTCCTGATAACCTATGGAAATAAAAAATTAAAAACAAAAAGGTTTTCAGAAAATTCAGTCTCTGTCTTTTGATTGGATTGTTCAACCTATTCATATTTAACATTACTGATTTGTTGGGTTTATGTCCTTTTTTCTTTTCCATGTCTTACCATCTTACCAAGTGTTTTTTGTGTGACTATTTTCTAATGTAGTATTTTCATTTCTTTTTTTTTTTTTTTGAGACAGAGTCTCACTCTGCCGCCCAGGCTGGAGTGCAATGGCGCAATCTTGGCTGACTATAACCTCTGCCCCTGGGTTCAAGAGATTCTTCTGTCTCAGCCTCCCGAGTAGCTGGAACTACAGGCATGCGCCATCATGCCTGGCTAATTTTTGTAATTTTAGTAGAGACGGGGTGTCACCATATTGGCCAGGCTGGTCTCCAACTCCTGACCTAGTGATCCGCCCACCTTGGCCTCCCAAAGTGCGGGGATTACAGACATAAGCCACCCCAAACTGGTCGTATTTTCATTTCTTTAATAGTTTCTCATTAAAAGAGAAACTTTGTTGATTTTTTATTTATTTATTTATTTATTTTTGAGAGAAGGTCTTACTGTCTTGCCCAGGCTAGAGTGCAGTGGCATAATTAGAGCTCACTGTAACCTCTAACTCATGGGCTCAGGTGATCTTCCTGCCTCAGCCTCTGGAGTAGCTGGGACTGCAGGCACTCACCACCACATTTGGATAATTTTTAAACTTTTGTAGAGACAAGTTCTCACTATGTTGCCCAGGCTGGTTGTGAACTCCTGGCCTCAAGTGATCCTCTCATCTCAGCCTCCCAAAGTGCTGATGTTACAGGCCTATAATCTCAGCCACTGCACAGTCCTGAATTTTTAAGTCAATCTAGGCTTTACCATATGCATCTTATCAGAACTAGGCTAATTACATGCAAACATTGCTCTTATATATCTCTATTTTCATTTTCTCCCTTTTGTGATATTATTGTTATACATATTAATATTACAAATTCAACAACCCATTGTTATAATTATTACTTTACCAACTGCAGTTTCCCTAGTCCCGTACACCTTTGCTCCTTCCTGCCCATTTCTTTGTACCATTATCAGAAAATTTCATACACATTACATTATCATATTTATAAGGCCAATATTATATATAATGTTTACATAATTTCAGTTTCTTCTTAAAATCGAGATATTCATTTGTACTCTCATATATAATTACACAATTACCTTTACTGGTATGTATTCAAATTACTATCTGAGTCACTTGCTTTCAACCTGGAGTAATCTTTTAGTATTTCTTGAAAGGCAAGTCTTCCAGCAACAAATTCTCTCATTTTTTATCTGAGAAAGTCTGTGTTTCACCTTCATTTTGGAAAGTAGCTTTGCTGGATATATAATTATTGGTTGACTTTTATTTTCTTTTGAGCATTTTGAAAGTGATCTGCTACTTTCTGGCTTCGTTGTTTCTCCTAAAATGGTCAGCTGTTGATCATATTCCCTTGAGAGTAGCAAGTTGCTTTTCTCTTGCTACTTTCAAGCTTTTCTCCTTTTAGCTTTTTTGTTTTTACTAGGACATGTCTGTTTTTGAAACTCTGTGTTTATGCTACTTGGAATTCACATAGGTTCCTGAATATGTAAGTTATCATTTTACAAAAAATTTGGGAAAATTTTTAGCTGTCGTTTCTTTGAATGTATTTTCAGCTCCCTTCTCTCTTCTCTTCTATTGAAACTCCTATTATGTGTATGTTGGTGTCCTTAAAGGTCACACATATTTCTCTGAGGCCATGTTCACTTTTAAAAAATTCTTTTTCCTCTAATCTCTATCAATTTTTCTTCAAGTTCATTTACTATTTCTTCTGCCAATTCTACTATTGAGCCTCTGTAATGAACTTTTTATTGCAGTTACTGTATCTCTTTGATATTTGATATAACATTGTCATCGCACCTTCCTTAACTTCTCCAATTATTGTTTCCTTTAATTCTGGGAATGTTTTTAATGGCAACCTTCAAGTTTTTTTCTCATAACTTGACATCTTGTCACTTTTTTTTTTTTTTTGAGAGTCTCGCTCTATTGCCCAGGTTGGAGTGTAGTTGTGTGATCTTGGCTCATTGCAACCTCTGCCTCCTGGATTCAAGTGATTCTCTGCCTCAGCCTCCCAAGTAGCTGGGACTACATGTATGCACTACCACGCCCAGCTAATTTTTGTATTTTCAGTAGAGATGCAGTTTCCCCGTGTTGGCCAGGCTGGTCTCGAACTCCTATCCTCAAGGGATCCACCCACCTTGGCCTCCTGGAGTGCTGAGATTACAGGCATAAGCCACCACACCCAGCCTCATAGGTTTGTGTTGCTTGATTTCTAGTGTATGAGTTGTACTTTTCTGTCTTTGCATGCTTTTGTATTTGTTACAGACTGGATATTTTAAATAATATGTTGTAGCAACTCTGGATACCGGTCATTCCCTTCTCATATCCCTGGGGTTTGTCATTGCTTAGTGACTGGCTTATTTTAGTGTAGTCCCTCCCATCCACCAGTATTAAGCCTCTGTTGTTGCTCCCCAGGTTGTCATGACTGGGTATACCCTGTCTCCTCGGGATGACAGTGTTTTTTTCTAGGCCCAGCTTACTCTTTTCATGATCATGTCTAGCTGTTGATCTCCAGTAATTGCCAGCTCTACTGTTTTCAACAATGTTCTGAGTCATGAATTGCTCTACAAGCTAATTCTATCATATTGTGACTCCTTTGAAGAAAAGGTTTCCAAGGTCTGTTTCACATTTGTTCTAAACCCAGGAGAGCTCCTGTGAGCTGTCTTATTCCTGGGTTCTCCTGCAAACTAGCTGGTCTACAGTTTATATGGATGTTGAATCTCTTCAGTTGCTTTTTACCACAACCTCCAGTGGTATGCGCTGAGATTTGAAATTATCTGTGCTATGTTACAAATGAAGTCCCTTTGTTTTGGAAGAGATTAGGGGTTATTTCATCTGGTTCAGTTCCCAGGCAAAATCTCTAAACCAGGGCATTGGAACTGTAACAATGGCAAGCTTCTGTGTGACATACCACCACCTCTATCTCCATCCTAGAAACTGAGTGCTTAGTGGAGTGGGTGGGGCAGCAGCCTGAGGCCTTCTCAGCTTAACTCTTTTGGCACAGAACTATCACCTCATGAGCCAGGGCAAAGATCATCTGTGTCCCAGTATTCTAAACATGCCACACCCAACGTAAAGCCTCTGGTGGCAAAGTGGGAGCTGAGTGGAAGATGTGAACCCACACTGCTCAACTGCACTCCCCTGGGTTTTAACTTCAGCAAAAGCAGCTGGAGGCAGACCAAGAATTGTTGACATCCTGCTTTTCCCAAGAAGAGGGTTCTCCAACTGGGAGGTGAGGAAAAGGAAGCCCTGTGTTCTTGGCTGCAGCAGTCTGGAATCTCCACATTAATAAGCATAGAGGAGGAAACAAGGAAACAATCTAGGTTTAAATATCACAAACTCCCATTTCCTACAGAATTTTCACATTTCCTTGAATAGCTGTTTTTCTCATCTGCTGTTTGCTCACAGGATCATTTACGAAGGCTTTACATAAATAGCTTTATTTTACATGGTTATTTATTTTATTTTACATATATTTTGTTTCAGATAAACTGGTGAAAATAATTATCACCAGTTTCCCTGAGGAGGGGGTAAGTAAGCACAGCTCTTCACACTATCACACCAGTCACTCAGTTTTCTCTTTTTTTTTTTTTTTTTTTTTGACATGGAGTCTGGCTCTGCCGCCCAGGCTGGAGTGCAGTGGTGCGATCTCAGCTCACTGCAACCTCTGCCTCCTGAGTTCAAGCAATTCTCCTGCCTCAACCTCCCGGGTAGCTGGGACTACAGGCACCCACCACCACACCTGGTTAATTTTTGTATTTTAAGTAGACATGGGGATTCACCATGTTGACCAGGCTGATCTTGAACTCCTGACTCAAGTGATCCACCTGCCTCAGCCTCCCAAAGTGCTGGGATTACAGGCATGAGCCACCATGCCCGCCCAGTTTTCTTTTCAACTCATAAAAATCAGTATCATCATTATTTTTACATTTTTGTTTTTTAGAGATGGGCTCTCACTATGTTGCCCGGACTGGTCTTGAACTTCTGGCCTCAAGCGATCCTCCCACCTTGACACTACCAAAGTGATGGGATTACAGGCATGATATGCCACAGCCAGCCTCATTATTACTTAATTTACCCTCATTTACCATATAGATATATAATTTTTTCTTTTTTTTGAGACGGAGTTTTGCTTTTGTTGCCCAGGCTCTGGAGGGCAGTGGCGCAATCTCGGCTCACTGCAACTTCTGCCTCCTGGGTTCAAACGATTCTCCTGCTTTAGCCTCCCAAGTAGCCGGGATTACAAGCAAGCACCACTACGCCCGGCTAATTTTTGTGCTTTATAGTAGAGATGAGGGTTTGCCATCTTGGCCAGGCTGGTCTCGAACTCCTGACCTCAGTTGATTCACCCGCCTCGGCCTTCCAAAGTGCTGGGATTACAGGTGTAAACCACTGTGCCTGGCCTCATTTACCACTTCCTTTGCTCACCATCTCTTCTTAGGTCTTACGTTTTCTTTCTGATCTTATTCTGATTCCTGAAATAAACTTTCCTAAGTTCACTTAATGAGGACATGTTGGTAGTAAGCTCTGTTTATCCAAAACGTCATTGGCCCATTTTCCTGAGTTTTGTTTGGTACAGAATTCTAGATTGACACCTCTCAGCACAAAAAATATACCACTCTCATCTGTTTTTCATTGTTATCAAGTAGCTGTCACACTAACTGCTGTTACTTTGTAGATAATGCTTTCTTTCTCTTGCTCTTTTAGAGACTATTTTTAGTGGTTTATCAAGAGTTTCACTCTGGTTTTCCACGTTGTCTATCATCTACAAATTAGCTCAATGGGTCTAGAGATTGAGATTATTTCCTTGATTTCTCAAATGCAAAGATGACTCTAATCAAATTGGAAAATTTCTCAGCTAAAATATCCTCAAATATCATCCCAAACCATTCTATCATCTCTTTCTGGTAGTCTATTAGATGTTCATTGACCTTTCAAACTGTCCCTGGTGTTGAGTTTTCATACATTCTACATAATTTCTTAATCTTGGTCTTCTGGTTCATTTTATCTGTTTTGCTTTTCATGTCTAGATGTTTCATTGTTCCCAATCTTATTTTTCTTGTCATATGCTCTTGCTTATCCTCCACCCCCATCATTTTTTGTCTTGTTCCTTCTCAATTTTTGGATATTCTTTCATTCCTTACACATACTGTATTCCAATAAATCTAAGCCATCAAGTACTGAAAAATACATCATTTTGTGCCAATTTAATGCTGTACTGTCATATGAATTTTAGAGATGTTAAAAAATTTTTTTGTGTGTCTTCGAATACTCTAATCCAGTAATTCCAAAATCTGCAGTCTTTGCAGGTCAGATTCTGTTATTTCTCTTAATTTATTCACAATGACTTTTCAAAGCTTTGTGAATTTGAGTATGAATCCAAAATTATTAGAACACTACCTATTGAAGCTATTTGAGATTGTTTAAAATGCTGCAAGGGTGTACCAACATTTGTTTTTGTTAAGTGCCCAGAATAACTTCAAACCTGACCACGTTAACTTATTTTCTTTTTTTTTTTTTTGAGACAGGGTCTTGCTGTGTTGCCCAGGCTGGAGTGCAGTGGTGTGACCACTGCTCACTGCAGCATTGACTTGCCAGGCTCAAGGAATCCTCCCACCTCAGCATCCTAAGTAGCTGGGGCTACAGGTGTGCACCTAGTATTTTTGTTAAAAATGGCATGCCTGCCTTAATTAAAAAATTTTTTTTGCACAGACATGGTCTCACTATGTTGCCCAGGCTCGTATCCAACTCCTAGGCTCAAGCAATCCTCTCGTGTTGGCCTCCTGAAGTTCTTAGCTTAATTTTTCTAACCACATGGGTAGTATGAGTTTTGTCATACTAAACTGATTTGTCAGCTTGTGGATACAAATTATCAAATTTTTTTCTTCTCTCCACTTTTCTTCTTTCCACTTTTTCTTACTTTCTTCTTCTTCTTCTCCACTTTTCTTACTTTCCACTCTGAGGTAGCATATTCTAGTGCATTCTTTCACTGAGTGTATCATCTTTTGAGGTTCCAGGTTTTGGAAGTGTCTCACTCTGAGTTCATATTAATGCTGGCCACTAGGCTTTGTTTCTCTTCTAGAGCTTAGCCCATTCCAAAGTCATCAAGAACAAAAAGACTGAGAGAACTGTCAGGGAAAATGTCCCCTTTAATATTGTTATTTCTCTGGATTCATGCTTTTTTGTTCAATTCCACACTAAGCCTTTCATTTTTAAATTTCTCAAGTCTATCAAGATGTTGAAACAACAGCAAAATACAGTTATCTACCTTACACAATTCACTAGCTGTTATTCTGCTGCATGTGCACTCTCACATATGCTTTATACACCCACAAAAGTTTTACCTACTAGAAAACAGCAAAAAGAATGACACTTCATCTCTCATTATTCCAGCATGCATCTCTGAAGAAAAGGGACATTCTTCTATTCAGGCACAAAACCACTGTCACACCTAAGAAAACTATTCCATGTAAGAATTCATAAACAAATTTTCTGAGATGTTCCTAAAATATGTTTAATGGCTGGGTTTAATTGAAAATGAAAAGTTCATGTAGTACATTTCATTATACTGTATTTCACTGCATACTGATTATACTGCATTATTTTACAAAGAACAGCCTCCCCACTTGTTTTGTACTTTTTTTTTTTTTTAAGAATCCAAACCAGCGGTCTTGTAAATGTCCTATATTCCAATTTTGTTTAATTATTCCATGTGATTAGATTCAGGTCAAATGTTCTTGGCAAAAATGCTACACAGGTAGTGAAGTGGGGCTTTAGAGTATCTTCCTTGTTAGCTCTACGATGAGTTTAAAGATTTTCATTTTTTAAAGAAACCTCATCCAGCATTTCAGGTATTTTGTACCTCAGGAGGGTTCTTCAGGGCATGCAGTTTGTCATACTGTCAGAAACGCATGCCCCTATGTAGCTTTGCCTTTCCAGATCACTAATGGTGACATGTTCACAAATGAAAGACTGCTGATACATTTACCACCAACTGAGGTAAGGTAACAAGATAAGGGGATGCTTAGACGAAATCTTCCATAAGATGTTCTATCCTACTAATTCATGTTTACATTTATAGTTCCCTAAAAGTTCGGAGCCTAATATGGGTGGTTGTTGAGTTTTGCAGTCTAAGAATCAATTAATATAGGATTACATTAATACTTAAGGGCTGAGGATGGACTTGAAAGACTTGAGTTCCAGTATGAAAGCCTTTTCTTATGTCAGTAAAAAGGTAGAAATTACATTTTGAACCTATCCTTTCATGGCAACAGAAGATATGAAAAAAGAAACAGTATCTGTTGAGAACTTGTATGTCAACCTTGTGCCATAAATGATCTCAATTCATCTCCATATTAATTTCATGAGCTGGATATGACTATCCTCATTTCACAAATAAGCCAAAGTAAAACTCAGAGAAGTCATATTGGTAACACAAGGGTTCAACCCCAAATCTGGACAATGGCAACTTATATTTTTTCCACTATATAAAATACATCTAGAAGGGTAACAATTATGAATTTCCATTCTGATGTTTTACTTGGTTATTCAAGGTCTTAAACTCTGTATAATCTTTTAAAAAACCATTTCTTGAAAAAATAGTCTATACTCATTCCATGTCTCATTCACCTAACCCACTGTACACTTGCTGCTCAAACTGGAACAGCTTTTATCAAGGTCATCTATAACTTCTATATTGCAAAATTCAATGGCCACTTTATGTTTACTTCAACACTTGACATCAGCAACACCCCCACATCCCATCTTGAAACCTCTTTCTCATCTTCTATTATCACTCTCCTGGCTTTCCTCCTACCTATATGACTAATCCATAGGAATCCTCTGTGTTTTGTTTTCCTAGTTCTTAAATATTGTTTCCTCTGCTGTTGTAACTATCCTGCTCTTCCCATTCTATAAATTTCCTAGACAATATCATATTCTTATACTGCTTTAGTTACCACTTATACTAGTAGCTAAACTTTGATGTTTATAAATGGCCACCATGCGCTAGACATATTCAGTGATGAACAAAAACAATTACGATACCTAACTGATGGATCTCACAGGTTCTATCTCTAGCCCAAGGGTCTCTCACAAGCAGCAGAACCACAGAGACTCGCACCTTAATTTTCCATTAGTACCTCACACTCAATACATCCCAAACTGAACTCACTCCCCTGGTTCACTCATAATCTATTCCCTTCTCCTCCTCTTCCTAATTTTAATAGGTGCTAGTAACTCCATGGCTTCAATTACTGGTCCATTTTACTAAGTCTCTCAAGTTTGACTGCTATTCTCCCATTCTACTGCCAGATAGCTAATTTAGGGCTCACCTGGATTACTTAGAGCATACAATTGGGTCTCTACCTCTAATATTCTGCAGAACTCATTCTTCACTGCTACAGTGATCTTTCAAAACGGCAAATTTGATTATTTCAACACTCCAGTCCCCACCTTGCTTAAAATTCTTCAAGGACTCCTTGATGGCCTCAGCGTAATTCCCAAACCCTTTAATATAACTTATAAGACTCTCTGCTCGAAGAGGGGTCTGCTCAATTCTTGAGTTTAGTTTTTTTACCACTCCAACTTACACTGTTTCAGATTAAGTTAATTAACTTTTCAGTTCCTGGAATACGTACATGTTCTCTCTTACTCAGTCTTCTACATAATGTATTCTCTTTTCACTCTCTCTTAGACTTGTCCACTGTCCTCTTATGAGTGAAAGAAATTGCTTTCCTGGCAACAAAGTTTGGGTTAGATCCTTTCCTATGCATTACAATTATATTGTTAATCCCTATCATAACATTGATTACTCTAACATAGAGTCTAAAGTCTGTGAAGGCAATGACTATATCTTGTTCACTACTGTATTTTGGTGCCTGGCACACAGTGTAAATTTTTAAAATGATTTTAAATTATGATTAAGTTTCAACTCACAGAAGAAAAAAGAAGAAATTCATTTGAAAACTTTTTCAATTTTCTAATTTAATAGAAATAACCAAAACAATGTGGCTTTCAAACAAGGGTTTAAAACTAATCTAATACAACTTCTACAACACATTCCAGAGCATTATAACAAGAATTATTTACAGGCAGCTAATGTATTAAATAACCATGAAAAGAAAAAACTTGCTTTTATTACACACCAGCAAAAATACAGGAACGAAACAATTAGAAACTGCAACCTTGTTTTAAAAAATTAAATATGATTATTTAGAGAATACAATACCACAGAAACAGCACTTTTTAAGAATCATATTGAAGGGCAGTTAACTATGTGCAAAAATAATAGTAGTAGTAGTAGTAGTAATAATGAGGGGAGGAGACCAATTTAAATACTGGAAGCAAGGAACTAGTAAGGCTGTGAATTTAACCCTTTCGTGTGTAGGTATGTTTACATAAAAAATTAACAGGCTTTCAAATTGCACAAATCTTTTTTATAGGCTTATGTATATGTTTCACTGTGTTTTAAAACGTAGTAGATGCCTACATTCTTCAGAACCAGGAGCAGAACATGCATTCCATCCTTAAGATTGAAATTTAGGCCACACTTGAAAGGGAATATTGCAGTGGCACTTACAAAATCATTTTGGTGCCTTCCCACACATGTAAATTTGGTTAATTTAAAAGAAGAGCATTTTCAATTTTAAAGATCACTTTCTAGAAAAGGGCTAAACTTAACTTGTACATTTTGTAGTTTGATATGACAAATATATCCAAATTAACTTATTTTTGAAGATAGTTTTGTTTCTCCGATACAATAAAAAATATATAAACGACCACATAGGCAAACACAAGGAACTAAGATGAAAGAAATGCTATACATGCATTTTGACCAAGTAAAAGAAACCATTATATTCAAGAGTACGTGTTGAATCTGAAATGTCTATGTAAACTGTGGCATATAAATTTTTTTCCTTAAAAAAGTACCTTCAATTTTTTTACTCAAACACTTACTTTTAAAAAAATATGCAACTTTCCCCAATTTTTAAAATAAAATGCCACAATATATTGTCATTACTTCCAGCATACATTTAAATTTCTTAATTTTTAAAAGATAGACTGGGTGATATGCATACAAACTTTCCTATAAAATCACCATCCAGGAGAGGATTCTGACATGCTATTAGGCAACAGACTTAAAGCAGTGTTATTGCTTTATCAAGGAGGAGATAAACTGTGAGAAAAAAAATTAAATATCCAGGTCTGGTACATGATCAAACTGTATTACACCTTGAAAGTCTTGAATCACCTTCAGCAGATCATTAACATAGATGGTATAGAAATTAAGAATTCATGGTATGAATTGAATCTGTTTTAACTAATGGAGTTGGGTACGTGGATTTTTTATAAAACTACTCACTGACCCGATGCTGAGTATGCAAATGAGCAGTGCTTTGACAAGAAATGAGATTTTTGTATTTCACATGTTGTACATGAATGGGGGTGGGTGTGGGACGTAAAAGCCAAGGGAGACGGGGCCACAGCATCTACTCCCATTTTGGATAGTAAGAGACCATTTAATAACATACGGTAGGCCACAATCCAAGGGCATAGTTGGAAGACCTGAATCTATTAGCTTATTAACACTAATCACTAATAATTACATGGCAGGATACCTGCTGAGGTAATTGATAAATCTACAATTTGCACACTTATAAACCTTTTACTTCTACTTAAAAGCATTATTTCTTTCAATTAACTAAAAATTCCAAAACTTGTTATCACAAAAAATGAGACAACTGACTTAGCATTACCTAAAATTCCCTTATGTTAAGATACAGAAGTCAGAAAGTACCAACTTGTTGATCCAAAAATAATAATTTCAATAGTGGATCCAATGCCTTATCATTTCTCTGTAGTAATGGTTTGATGTTTCCATATAGAGCATGACCTGCAATCTAACCATACTTTAGAACTTTCACATGCTTTGCCTTATAAAGCAATTCCTTCACTCAAGTGAATCGGCTGAGCCAAGTGCTGAAAACACAAATTTAGGTCAGCAGAACAGACCGTGCAACACTTTGTTCTTAGTTTTCTGATGGGAGAAGTAAATTGAAGTACAGAAAAACTTTAAAAGCTTTTAAGAAAAACATTATGTGGACTTTTCTCCAAATCTTCTAAAATACTTCCATTTAAACAACAAATACAAATGTGAGAGTATAAAAACAAACTGCCTTCAGGGACTGACAGATATTCAATTTTGTCTTTTTAAAACATAAATTAATAGGAAAACATATATCTAAATATCAGTTTAAGTTTTTATACTTTTTAACCATAGGTATAAATGAGCTGAAAAAATCAGCTTAGAGACACAACGATCAGTGTGCAAGAAAAAAGCTTTAATAAAAAATCTAAAGTGAGTACCTTAATGGTGGCATGTTGATAGCTATTAATAGTAATTCCTCAGCAGTATAAATTATCTTAACAGAAATGGAGGCTATTAAATGTTGACAAAAAAGTGGCTTTTAAACTGATTTAACCAATCTTAAACCAAAAAAAACCTAAAAACTCTAACATGTAATTTTAAGGGAACACAGTTATTTTTTAAGGCCCCAAATACCGAAAAATATTTACTTAAAATGTGTTTCTCCCCTCAGTTAGCAGAATCTATTTATGACTCATTATCTACAATTTTTTAAAAGGATCCATTTGAAGAGCAATACAAAATATTAAAACTCAAAGGCCTGGCAGAATGAAGTTATACTGCTGCTATTCCTCACTTTCCCAAAATGTGGCCTTAGATATATGTCTACTTATAAACTGAAATCATGGATGTTGTGAAAAAAGAGGGAAACAGGCATAGGCATAAGTATTTTTAAATAATTTTCTCCCTCTTATTAAAAAACTTTTCTTAGGCATTTAAAATCTGAGTAAAATGTTTCAACAGTTTGGTTTATTTTTAAAGGCTTAAATTATTTTTAAAAAATTGAAAGTGAAGAGGAAGCCAGGAATAAAGTAAATCAATAGCAATAATAAAATCAATACTCTTTAAATACACAACCAGGAAGCCTAAATCATATTCCTATTTACCCCCACCCCTTGTTAAGAAAAGAAAAACCCAAAGGAATTTGTATAATAATTTCTTTAGAGCACTTTATTTGATTCAATATGCACTAAAAAATATTGACCTCTTAGACAATTATGTGAAATAATTTTCTGAGTAGTCTACTCTCTGAACTGCTTAAACTAAATTTTTAAAAAGGCAAATAAATGATTTGCCACAAAACTGCTGATTTCTGAAAAATATCTAATGGCAACTTCTTCTATTTTGGTCTCTGTATATTCTAATGTGTCCATACAAAAGTAGGACTAAAATCTTGAATCAAACAAAAGAGAAGCCTGTAACATTGTAGAACACACGTTTTGAATGTGAGCATCACAAACAAAGAAAAGAAAAATGAACCAGAGCCAAGTTGACTTATCTGCCTCGGGTGCTATAGTTGGGGTGGTAAAGGTGGGTTTACTCCAGTAACCATTCAAGTGGGGATTGGCTCATTTTCAGGATTTACTAACAGGTTTCTTCTAAGTCCTTTAAGCCCCCAGTCCATGCAAATGTCCCACTTGGTGGACAGATGAGTAATCTAACCCCACCGGGTTTATTTCAATATTTTGATATCTCAATAATAAGCTGCTTCTGAAGATTTTTTGAGAAGTCTGTTCTCTATTAAAATAAGATAGAACCTCAAAATATGAATGTGAACATTAGAAATAGACAGAATATATTACAAATCCATTCTTGATAGGAACATTAGTAAGAATACACATTAGCTTAAAAAACAGGCTCAGCAAATGTTGCTGATCTGCCAAAAGTTTTAGTTCACTATTTACAAATAAGACAAAGTGAAATACAGAAAATTTTACACATTTGGTAGTTGACAGATACTGTTTGCCAATAGTGGTCTATCAGAAAACTGACATGAAGGAAGACTGGAAAAGAGCCAGTTGTCACCTTCTCAATCAAATTTAAATGTACAGAAAACTAGATTAATTTTGAAACAAACATTCTGCCTTTCATGGGAATAACTGTATGATCACATAATTTGATTGGGAAGTACAATTGTAAGTGTTTTCTGGAAATGACTACTATAACTCTAAATAATCCACTAATGAAAAGTTACTGTTTTTATTTCAGTAGACCATTGAAGTTGATTAAATGATAACTAGTGGTCGTGTTTCCTAAACCCTAAGTATGAGTAGAAAATAAAACCACTGCTGAGTTCTTTATATCAATTTAAAAACTAACACCCAACAGCATAAAAATGAGAAAAAATATAATGGCATGATTCAATGCAAATCTGCACTGACATTAAAGTAGAATCTGAGCTACTTGGGTTTTCAACTAGAAAACAACCTGATATGTATGTGTGTGAAGGGGGAGGGTTAAAAGTTGTTTTAATAACTGTGTGACCTAGTCCAAAAAGAAAATTTATCAAGTGACACGAGCCTCAAGTATTTACTCGTACACCAAGTATCCTGCACCAATCAATAACACACAATCATCAACATTTGCCATTTCTAACAATCAGAGAATCATTCTCATTAGAACAGAAATCCTCATATCATTTCACTTTTGCTTTTTGCTTTTAAAGTTGCAAACAGAGTTCTCTCCCCCTTTCTTGACAAGAATGTGTTTCTGTCCATTATTTCAATCTAATACTGTGTAAAAGCTATCAGCTTCTTCAAGGAGGTGCCCACTGTAGGCAGGATATTCCAGCAACACTTAAAAGTTTTCTGGGTTTTTTGTTTTGTTTTTTAACAATTGATTCAAATCCATGTCATTTTACTTTATATGTACTGGTCTCTCATCTGACTTTAGGCGTTTTCTGCGGGGCTGTATAAAGTCTTCATCAGAGTCCTCAGTTACCTCACCATCATCCTCTTCCTGCTCAAACTCTGGCAAAGGTGCGAAGGTCCTGTCTGAGTAGATCTCTGTGAGTTTATCTTCAAAGTACAATGCAACTGCTTTCCCTGCCTGAGCTACTTCTGAATCAGCCTGCAAGCAAAAGATAGGAATATTCACCTATTGGTAATGCATATTCCTTCACCAAGTTTGCATGGTCTGAAAAGCTTACCTTCAAATTAATCTCTTGTGTGTCTGCATAAACTTGAACAACTTTCATCATCTAAAAAGGATACCAGAGTCAAAAAAAAAAAAGGGAAATTATAATCCTTTCTAAAGTTATGAGACTGCATAGGATTGGCGACGAAAAGTCAGCCATACTAGGGAGAACAAATTGCTATAACCAGATAAAGTGCTTTTCTAAAATTCTACAGAATATGGAACCATTTTCTTTACAAAGCCCTGTTACTAAAGCTACTGTGAAACCTCAGTAATTGTCTTATTTTGAATTATCAAGGTCAATATGAATAGGAATTGGCCTGAACACATCAATCTATTCAAGAGAAAAATATTTGTGAAGCAAATTATATAAGAAACGTTGCTTTTAAAAACTGACACACTTTCAACAAACCACTTAATAAAAATTATATCTGTATAGCAATATTTTAATCATAAACTATGTAACTATTACTGAGGCAGGTAACATGGGTCTTCTTATCAACTATAGTTCATGAAAGCATATCTATTTGAAAATAATTTAACTACACTGAAAAATAAGACAAAATTTGGGACTAGTTTCTAAATTTAACTTCAAATTAATGAGATTTTACTAATATACTCTGTGCCATACTGCTATAAAGGTGACTTAGAATTTTCACCTTATGAAGATTTTGTTTTGTTTTTAATTTTAAAATGCCATCTGGATGCTTCCAGAGGCAGTTATGGGAATACGTTACAGGATTCAATGTGATTTATTTTAGTAATAATCATATGGCACCCAAATTACATCAGCAATAAAAATACTTTAGTATTAATCTCTTAAAAGATTTTGTGGATTCTCATTAAATTCCACTTTCTTCTCCTATCATGAAAATCTTCCATAATAATAACAGAATTGATTTTATCCCTAAGATAATAAAAACAATTTTCCTGAAACAGGTATATATCACATTTCTTCTCAAGGCATGGCTAATTCAACCTTACCCTCAAAAAAAAACCTCCAAAAACCAAAAAACATAACCACAATTAATCAAAGTCACACTGTTGAAATAAGAAAACTCAGTATCATATACTCTGGGCCACTATTCAAGATAGGTCACCAGAGATTAGTTTAAGGTTCTACATTTATGTTGTCAATAATAAAATGCAAGGACAAGGGTACAGATACTTTCCTAACAGTACCCAAAATGTAAGCTGTTTATAATCATATCCCACAAAACATACTTAACTACGGACAGTACTTTCCATACTTATGCCAATCCTCAACTCATTTAGAAAAGGTAATATTCTTAATGTATTATATTTAAGTATATACTACAAATTATACACAATAAATTTTCTTCACAGGAGCTGTTAATACAATCAGATGTTTAGCAAGACTGTAGCAGAAAAAAACAATTTTAATAAAATTAAAGTCTTTCAGCAGAAAAAATAAAACAAGGAAATAAACAAAAACTAACAAATCAAGACTCTATAGGTTGGAAGTTAACATACTTCATTAAACCTTTCACAGTTCTTGAAGATCAAACGGACATCAGCCACAAAGTCATCTGGGATTTGGTAGTGTTGGGAATGTTTTTTCTGAAGCTTCTTTTTCACGGTGGATAAATCCATTGGTTTCTTTATAATTTTATAGTAGTTTGGTATCTAAAATAAGCAAATAATGGCAAATAAGAATTCTCCAAAAATGCCAAACTTTTGAATTTGAACATGCATAGCATATTAATTTTAGGGAAAAAAATTATTATAGAGCCAGCTGCTTGCAAATTTTGATATGGACGTATATACTTTACATCTTCATGAAAACCAAATCTTATGCAGAATATGTGTCAATCTTCATGGTTAGTCCAAGCCCCCAAAGTCCTACTTTTAATAGTAAGATTTGGAAAGAAAGCAATTAGCAAGGGTAACCAACCAGTAGCCTTGAGGCAACATTTGACTTATCAGAATTTTATGACTCCTCAAGAGTTTTTCTTTTTTTTTTAAAGAAAAAAAATTTATAAAATATATTAATGTTACAATTAGAATATGATGTCTTTTGGAAGACATCACAGAGAATATCATTTACATCACGAAATCTTGACTTAGTAACAGAGGAAGCAAGACTATTAGCACGTAAGAAAAATTTACTAACTTTATTAACCATTTAGTGTTCATGTTAGGGAATTCTGGCCCCAACCCTGGCCAAAAATTTCCACCCTTGGGATAAAAGTAAATAGTTAGAGAAGCTATTTTATTGATTAATTGATTTTTGAGATGGAGTCTTGCTCTGTTGCCCAGGCTGGAGTGCAGTGGCACCATGCTGGCTCATTGCAACCTCCATCCCCTAGGTTCAGGCAATTATCCTGCCTCAGCCTCCCCAGCAGTTGGGATTACAGGCGTGCGCTACCACACCCGGCTAATTTTTGTAGTTTTAGTAGAGAGGGGGTTTCACCGTGTTGGCCAGGCTGGTCTTAAACTCCTGGCCTCAAGTGATCCACCTGCCAGGCCTCCCAAAATGATGGGATTATAGGCATGAGCCACCATGCCTGGCCGAGAAGCTCTTTTAATGGCCCATAAAAAGAAAACGTTTGAAAGTCATTTTCTACTTTAAAATCCCTGCAATTGAAGATGAGACAAATTTTCCAGAAACAGATGATTACTGCTTGTACAAAACATCTTCCGTCTATGCCTTTTGTGATTTAAAATTCATTTCTCAGGCTACTCAGTAAACAAGTCAACTACCATTTAATACTCTCTAACAGGCCTGGTATGTAATAATGTACTATTCAACAACTGATGGCTAGTAATAAAATGTGTGTAGAATATTCTTATCCCACTTATTAGGCACCAAACACCTCTAATCTTCCACTTATTGTAGCATTTTAGAGCCTTTATCCCTTACAGAAGTCAATGACTATAGACTATGCTAAACACTTTACATAGGTTATCTTATATAATCCTCAGAACAACCCAATGAGGTAAGAAATTGTGTCAGAAAAGAAAACTTGAGTCTTAGAGAGGTTGAGGAGCTTATTCCAGAAAGCTGAGGTGTAATACAAGCTTAGTCTAAGGCCAGAGCCCATACTCTTTTTTTTTTTTTTTTTTTTTTTTTGAGACAGTCTCCCTCTGTCGCCCAGGCTGGAGTGCAGTGGTGTGATCTGACTCACTGCAAGCTCCGCCTCCGGGGTTCACGCCATTCTCCTGCCTCAGCCTCCCAAGCAGCTGGGACTACAGGCGCCCGCCACCGCGCCTGGCTAATTTTTTTGTATTTTTAGTAGAGACGGGGTTTCACCGTGGTCTCGATTTCCTGACCTCGTGATCCACCCGCCTCAACCTCCCAAAGTGCTGGGATTACAGGCGTGAGCCACCGCGAACAACCGCCAGAGCCCACACCCTTAAGTATTATGAGACTTCCCCCACTGAGCTACTAAGATAGGCAACTCACCGAAGCAGGAACAGGCTCCTGGAATTCAATACTTAATTCATGGCAATAGAGGTAAAGCAGAAGACGTTCACATTTCTGGCCCAAACAAGGAAAGGAAAGCACATGAAACATTTTTCTCCTAATAAAACATTCTTGAGAATGAGAACTATATCACAACAAAGTTTGATTACAACAAACTGAACGCAAGCCCCCTGTTTATTAGATACTCAAGTAAACATAAACACCCAAAGAAAACTCCTGTGCTTCTCATTTTGTTTTCAGACTATCTTTTGTTCTACTTTAAATAAGAATGGAAGATAACTAAGGTAATTTATGGAAGGGAAGTCACAAAAGCAACATCTAACACTTTGTGCAAAAATTTATAAATTACTTGGTAATAAATAAGTAAATAAATCATCACTGTTGCTCCTCATGGTAATTCCTTAGACAGGCAAGATAAATGTTAAAAGTTATCCCCTTTCTTCAAATGACTCCAGTCAGGTTCAAAATAAAAATGGCCTTCTCAATCTAACTCCAAAAATGTGTTTTTACCCAATCATGAGTAAACTGAGATGCATTTTACATTCACAGTCTTCTATTTACCTAAACTTCTTTTAATACAAGTCATACAAGTTTGTATAACCTAAACACATATCTTGTCTTCACAGATAGTAGATGAGGGTTTTTGCAAGTATATACACCAGAGTAGAGCCAAATTTAACTCTAATGACCGCACGACAATGCAAAAGATTCTGTCTTTGGAAATCAGACTACAGGCCAGATTGGCAAAATTCTGAGTAAAGTAAGGAGAGAGTTTCCATTTTTAATATGATAAGAAGCTATTAGAGAATTTTAAGCAAAGAAATGATAGACTTGTTTACTTTCTAAAAAAGAACACTGTTTAGTACAGAAAACAGACTATAAAGGTCAAGAGCAGAAGCGAGGAGAGCAGTTAAGAGATAATTACAATAGTCCAGATGAGAAATTAGGATGTCTGTCTAGAGTGGTAATGGTGGGAAAAGGTAAGAAAATGGTATTACAGTTATCATTATTTCATTTTTAATAGGTTTCTAACCTGAGCAACAGAAATGAATGGTGGTATCATTCAATTAAGGGGAATACTGGGGGACGAATACACTTTTTTATGTTGTTATTTGCTTGGTTTTGTGTTTGGAAGGAGAGGATTAGAAATTAAGATTTTAGTTGAGACATCTTAAGTTTGAGGAATCTGCATAGAAGGGTCTGTAGTTCTCAGAGTTAGAGAAAAAAAGACTTCAGAGATCATCAATATACCATCAGATGACAGGATTAAAAGTTAAGTGTTACCAGGTTTTGTGTATGCTACACAGGAAAAATAAAAAAAAGATGTATATATAGGCAGACCACTACTGAATCCCAGTGACAAACCAACTTATTTGACACTTACCCTTTGGTCCACGGGGCTTAACCCCTGCGCAGTTTTCCCCTTCTTACTATGTTGCAAATTATCACAATCGTATTCAACTTCTGGCTTTCCAATATCTCTACAAAATGTGCATATCCAGTCCCCACTAGACAGGGAAATAGGTAATTAGTCCACATAATTATAAAAAAAAGCCTGCTCTAGAGAAGCTACTTCCCTAGACAGGGGCCTGGTTTATTTTCTTAATAATTTTTTGGAAAAAGGAAAGTTTTATAGTTGTGAAATCTCATCAGGTGACGTCATGTGATTAAAAACTCCTCTAAACTTTCCTAGTCACACATCAATTGATTATTTCTGGAATGCATTATAAAAATGGCATCTCTGCATTAAAAGGGGGTCTCTAAGTAGTGATGAGCAGGACTTGCAGCATAAGGCCTAAGACCAACTCTCCCAGGTCCCAGTATCACCATTATGTAGACTCAGTATTTATGAATAAGAAGAGCACAGGTTACAGAGTTTCTCAGGTATCTTGTACTGTTTTGGCATGTATTAAAATGCCAAAAGTAAATCAGTTGTTTTTTCATGGTCAAAACCTAGAACACACACACACATACCTACAGGCACAAGCACATGTATATATACCTCCTTTTTTTTCAGAGACAGAATCTCCCCCTCGTCCAGGCTGGAGTGCAGTGGCACAATCTTGGTTCACTGCAACCTCTGCCTCTCGGGTTAAAGCGATTCTTGTACCTCAGCCTCCCTAGTAGCTGGGATTACAGGCATGCACCATCATGACCGACTAATTTTTGTTTTTTTTTTTTTGAGACACAGTTTCACTCTGTCCTCCAAGCTGGAGTACAGTGGCATGATCCTGGCTCACTCCAACCTCTGCCTCCCGGGTTCAAGCGATTTTCATGACTCAGCCTCCTGAGTAGCTGGGATTATAGATGCCTGCCACCATGCCCAGCTAATTTTTGTGTTATTAGTAGAGATGGGGTTTCACCATGTTGACCAGGCAACTCCTGACCTCAGGTGATCTGCCTACCTCGGCCTCCCAAAGTGCTGAGATTACAGGCACCCGCCACCATACCTGGACAATTTTTGTATTTTTAGTAGAGGTGGGGTTTCACCATGGTGGGCAGGATGGTCTCAAACTCCTGGCCTCAAGTGATTCACCTGCCTTGGCCTCCCAAAGTGCTGGGATTACAGGCATGAGCCACGATGCCTGGCCACCTCCTATATTTTAACCCTACCAAGTATATACTTTGTTTTTATCAGGATTTCTTATCAAACTATGACTTCTAAAATGATTTATTTATATTCACTCCGTCTCTCTATATAAATCGATATATGGAGATATATAGAGAGGTATATACATAGATCCTAAATCTAGGGATATGTACTAACCAATCTATTTGTTTGTTTTTCTTTTTCAGAGATGGAGTCTTGCTCTGTCACCAAGGCTAGAGTGCAGTGGTGCAATCTCGGCTCACAGCAACATCTGCTTCCCAGGTTCAAGCAATCCTCCTGGCTCAGCCCTCCGAGTAACTGGGACTACAAGGTGTGTGCTACCATGCCTGGCTAAGTTTTTTCTTTTTTGTATTTTTAGCAGAGATGGGGTTTTGCCATGTTGGCCAGGCTGGTCTCAAACTCCTGACCTCAAGTGCTCTGCCTGCCTCAGCCTCACAAAGTGCTGGGATTACAGGTGTGAGCTACCACGCCTGGCTAATTTGCGCCAACATTTTACAATCCTTTCAAAGTATTTGCCATTGAAAGAAAGCATTCAGTGGCAAAATTCTGACATTCCAGTAAATATTACTACCCAAAGAAAACTCTTAATTTCATGATCAAAGTGCCAATGCTTTTCTTTTCTAAATAAGAAAAGTGCCAATGCTTTTTCTTTCCTAAATAAGAAAAGTGCCAGTGCTTTTCTTTTCTAAAGAAGAGTAAAGAAAAAGAAGGCCCTTATCTCTAAGACCCATCTCTAGCAAGTAACTGTATCTCCTAAGACTTAGGTAAGAAATTACAATTCTTCAGAAAAATATTCTGGCACTGTTTAAATATCTACTAGTTTTCTAATCCAAAAGGCTGACTCTTTCAAACAGGGTACTATTATTCAATTAAAGTTACTGCTTCTCGGGAATTTGAGAAGATATATCTTTTTTTTTAAATTTATAACAAGAAAAAAGCTGGGTTTACAAAGAATACTGATTTACTTCCACTAAAAAGAAATTGGGGGACAAGAGAGAAAGGAGAAGATTGAAAAAAAACAAGTATGACTCTACTATTTTATAGTCTCTGAAATCAGAGATGAGAGATTGCATGAACATGAAGTATTAAATGGAAGGGAAGAACTACAGCTCTTCTAAACCAAAACCTACCACTTGTAGATGCAAAAACTGATCCCTGATAATTAGTGAATTGCCCAAGTTTACTACAGAATTATAACCAGACTACAAGCTTTGTAACCTTAGCCCCCTAATTTAGAATTTTATCTATTTTCCTTATACTGAATATAAACTAAAGGCCAGGAGATGAAATCTACTCTTTAACATTAATGTACCACTTAGATCTTAGATAGTTTATTGTTCGTTTCTCTGGAAGCTAATACCAAAAGAATAACAGGCTCCCTGTTTCACAGAAATACTACACACTGGTTAGAAGGCCATCTGCCCTGAACAATCTTCTGCTATTTATTTTTAGCTTATGAAAATAAACACCAAAAATCAATTATTTCACTGGTACCTTGGAAAGCTAAGTAGTGTTGGAACATGACAAGTTAGATGAAAGACCTTTGGACATTTTTCGCAGCACAAGAGATCTCCTCCATTTTGGCAGACAGCACACCAGTCTTCATTTGGGTCATCATCTTTATTGTTGCCATCGCCTCCAATCCTTGCCGACCTGTGCATGAGGCTTCGAATTGGGGACTTTCCATTAACAAGGCTGCTGAGCCCTGACTGTTTGCAGCTTTCATTCATATCTGCAGGTTCAGTTTTCACATGGTTTTCCAGGCTTGCCAATGCATCCAACTCACTTTCTAGATGCAGGTTGGTTGAGAGAGGTGGTGTCAAGCTACTCTCGGGACTGCTCAACTAAAACAAAACGATGACAAATTCTTGAAGAATCATTTAATCTTTATTGTATGCAGTATGTGCATTTAAAAGCTATGTGAATATGCATATAGATATACTGACATAACTTAAATTTATTTTATAAATCACAATAGTGCCATAAAGAAATGACAATAATCCCAAAATTATTCAGGCACACTAACATATATGATTTTAAGGGGTCTGCCCCTCTAATAATGTCTCACTCAGATAATAAGTAAATTAATTAAACTGTTAAGCTACTGATTGGGAAGTCAGCATAGGGTTATACTTTTCCTTGAGAGAGCTAATTATGGCACACTCCTTTTCACACCTAGAATCTTTTGCATAGCATTTTAGAAGCATTCTATAATATTCTTCTGCTCACCTATCATTCCACTATATTGTAGGAAGGTTGCAACAACTTAAAGAAATCGTTCACTACCCTTGGCACCCATTTTTTTAATGCGGGTACTTTCTAAACCAAGTTCTGGATGAAGAGGTAACAGTACTCCAAACCCAAGGCTGAATCTCTTGCTCTCTGAATCTATATATGCTGTGTTAAATATACTAATACCTTGAGATGAATTCCTATGTGCCAACCATATAAAAAAGGAAAAAGCCTGGTCAGAAAAACAAAAATCAAAATATTTAAATCAAGAGGGGCTTAGCCTTCCTTCATTCTATATTAGAAATTATATAAAATGTTCCACTCAAGGAACTCCAGAATGATTAGTAATACATAAGCCAAAAGACAATCTTCCTATCACAAAATTCTGATCAATAAATTTAGTTTGTGTCAGCAATCTTAATGCTGCGCTCACAGGTCCAGGAGAATGCCAAAGATCTTTTGTGGCCTGAGAGTCAACGTGACTACTGAAATAACAATTTCAGGATGAGATACAATCTGATTTAGCATCATGGCAAGAATACTGACTAAATACAAATTCAACGATAATTTCAAATGAGTACTTAGTACAATTATTAAGTCTTTTCTGATAATTACAGCTGACTCTCAGACAAAAAAGTTGAGTTAGAAAAAGATGTATCTGGCTTGTGCCAGGCATGAAATTTCAAAAATAAATAAATGTTCCTAGAACCACTACTTAGTCTTAATATACTCAGAGCTGAAAGAATCAATGAAGAGATGACCTTAAGTCCCTGTCAGACCCCAGTGGGAGCTTACCATGCAAGCACTCCTCCTGCCATCCTCTGTTTTTTCTTGTTTTACACCTCCTGAAAAGCTACATATTTCATCTTCAGTCCCAGGTTCTTGCTTGACCTTCACCTGATCAGATTTGAAACTAAGACTTGTCTTCTCAGCAGTTCTTCCTGATGAGCCACAGCTAATAAGAAACAACAAATAAAGATCAGATACGTTTGACATATGGTATAAATAAAAACAATTGTATGAAAAGTAATGTTTATTAAAGTGAAGACAACAGACAATTAACTTTGTAGAAGATAAGGATACCTCATAATGTGGTTAAGGGGAATGTGGTGTAAAGCCTAGCTTCAAACTCTTTAAAATTATGCAGCAACTTTCAGAAGACCCTGAAAACACATTTTATGGTTTGAAGCACTTCTATCTTCACACACACACACACACACACACACACACACACACACACACTTGCTCCTATTTCTTAGCTCTGTCCACTGAAAAGGCCTAAGAAACAATGAGCAATTCAGTAGCAATGAGTGCTATTAGCACTAGAATATTATCCTCAAACACTATTTTCCTGCTTTTCTGCTAACATTACCAGAACTTCCTGGGAAAGTAGCTGATTCCAGGTCTGAAGCAAGAAATGTACAAAATGAACCTGAAACACTGTTTCACAGGAAACACTGAAGTTTAAAAAAGACTGCTGTGATTATAGCAAAAGGACTAAGGAGTAAGCCTGAGAAAGCTCTGAAGGCCAAAGATGGAATAATGTTAAGTGTTCAATACATATGTAGATACATAACATATGTAATGAATTAAAATATATAAAGTATGTTTAAATATCTCAGTCCATAAAGGTAATAACAATAAAACTGTCACTGTTGGAGGGTGTTAGAATCAATTCGTTACCACGAAAGCAGGGAAATAGAATTTATCCTATCTTTCCTATAACCCAATAGTTGATGACGAAAGTTTCTCTTTACAGAAATATTCTAAATAAATAAAGAATGATACAATAATTAAAATATCATATTTCAACCAGCAGAAAAATAATAGAGCTAAACAATGATTATTAACGGTTGCTATCACAAAAACCCCAACCAGGCATAATTTGCCCCTGATGGAAGTATACACTACCACTACACTACCAAGTCTTCTTGCCCTCCCTTCCCCCAAATCAAACCTAAATCTGATCAACCCTCTTGACCTAAATACCAACATAGACAAAAAAACAGGAGGCAGTGTGTACTTAAATGACAAGATGGAGAAATTGGGAAAACATTATAGGAGAAACTACATTTTTACAACAAATAAATTGATAGTGACGTAAACAAACTGATGGAAATGTATAGAGCTTATCTGCATCTGATTCAAAGAAATCATCTGGTTCTTTTTAAAAGGCATTTGTTGCAAAAATTGGGAACACTAAACATTAATGGATCTCTACTGATATTAAAGAATGAGTTGTTAAATTTTTTTAGGTGTGATAATGGTTCTGTGGTTATAAATTTTTTAAGTTATTTTCATTAAGTGATATATACTGAAACAGTCACAAGTGAAATGACTGAGATTTGTTTCAAAATAATTCAGACCAGAAAGGAACTGGTAGAAGTATAGAAGAAACAAGATTGGCCATTATTTGATCACTGTTAAAGCTGGGTGTTAAGTATATAGAGGTTCATTGTAACATTCTACTTTTATTATATATATTTGCTGTTTTTCTTAACAAAAAGGAAAAAAATAATTATTAATAACATAATACTCACCTGCCTCGACTGCCAGTACTAGAAGTACTTGGGGGTCTCACAGGTGTGTGAGAATTGGATAAACCTAAAAAGCAGTAAGTCAAAATGAGTATCAATGCATGTAAGAATATTTGGAATTCTACCTACTGGTCACAGAACTCAAGATTATTATAACCCAGCTAAAAAATTCTTGGAAATCAGATCTAGTCACAAAGTCGGGAATATGTGTAACCATTAGCAGACATCAACCAGTTTCTCTCAGCTGTGTCCAGACATCACCTCAGAATCCTCCTCAGGGCACCACTATCCAGTCAATAAAACAGACCAAGAAAACGTTATGTGCCATCCCTCAACAAGTTATTTGATAAAATATTCTACTTAGGTTCCCATTAATTATTTTCAGAAGTCCTGAAATAATTCTTATTAAATCTTAAAAATTATGTGATTTAAAAAATATGTTAATGTTGCATCTCATGGAAAATCCATATTCACAAGTGAACTGTTCTTCCTCTAGAAAGAAGTAGGTGGTCTGTTTCAGTAAGAAAGAAATAACATTTAATTTACATCAGAAAAATACATTCAATAACACTTCTAGAATGTTAACCTGTTTGGAGTTGCTTCAATCACGTATTCAACAGTCCCAACTGAATCACTGAGTAATGGGTTAATAAAACCACTGGAATTTTGGAAGAGAGCTACATATCATGGCTATTTTAATAGTTCTCAGCAAATTTTTTATTTTAAAATTACAGTTTGAAAATTAACCTGCCCTTCTTCAGCTCTTATTTTTTAAATAATTTTTCAGTGTTTCATTATTTTACAAAGTGTTTTAAAGTTGACTTGGAACCAAAGAACTCTTCAACTGACCCTCTGTATTGTAAAATGTAAGATTAAACCCATAAAAGACTGTGAATATACTAAGGGTTGAGTAATTTGGAGTTCCAAACAGTGTCGACTACAGATATATATCAATATGATTTCAGTTAGCGAAAAGAGTACCAATAGTATTTGAACAAAAATAATTACAAAGAACAATCAAGAAAAAAATATCTGTTATTGTGTCAACTTGGCTAGGATATGACACCCAGCAGTATGGCCAAATATCAGTATAGATGGTACTGTGAAGGCATTTTTTTTTTTAGATGGGATTAATTAACATTTAAATAAGTGGACTTTGAGAAAAGTAGATTATTTTCCATAATGCAAGTGGGTCTCATACAATCAGGTAAAGCCCTTTTAAGAGAGAAGAGAAGATGGAGCCCTGTTCTCTCCCCTATCTCCTCATGCCCCAAAGAAGTTATTTTGTCTCAATACTTGAATAATACTCTTACCTGGGTCTCCAGCCTGCCTGACCTGCCCTGCCAACACCCACAATCACATGAGCCAATTCCTCAAAATAAATCTCTCTCAACCTCCCTTTCTCTCTTCAAGTAGACTTCCTACTTATTCTGTTTCTCTGGAGAATTCTGACTAAGACAGATAGTGAGACTTTTTCTTTAGGTGTTAAAAAAATAAGGTAATATCCCTGTTTGCTTTACCTGATGATCCCGGAGAAAGGGCAGAGGGTCCTGGGGAGGGATTCATGGTGCTTGTAGGCTGTGGGGGTAGGTGACTGCCTGAGATGTATCTACTTAGTAGATTATCTAAACTACTTGAGCCAGCATCTTCCAACTGAAGAGAAAGAAGATAAAGACAAATTTGCTTTGATTAAAGCAGAGAAGTTATTAATTTTATGTTACTGCTTATACTCAGTTTATTAATAAACTAACAGATTATCCAATATCAAGTTGAGCCTTATTACTGCTTCCTTAGGGTCCCCTGAGGGCCCACACAGTATAAAGTTTGTGTGGATAAAACTGTATTATTCAACAAACAACTAGGTGCTCAGAGCAAAACAAATCCTGTATGTTCTATTATGAAAATAGCTGACATGCTCTGACACTTCTGCCATTTGTCAAAATTGCTGCAGGACCTATTTATCAGCATTCTTGTCCCCAGTATCCCTCCATTTCAATGTCCATAATCATTCACTTAAATAGAAATGTAATTATGTTAGTACCCAGCTCTAAAGCTCTAGAAAATTCTTATAGCCCACAGAAAGCCCTTAGCGTGACACACAAGGCCCCTTACTACATAAAAAAGGGCATAGTCAACAGTACATATGAGCCCTTCCCTTACTTAGAGGCAGTAGGATAAAGCCAGAAGACCCGTAACTATGATTCTGGGCTGGTTCTCAACCTGAACGTCAGTTTCCTGTCTTTAAAACATGCCACCTATATTGCAGAACTCTGATTAAATGAGAAAATGTGTAACAAAGAGTAAAAAAAATTATTCAAGTATGAATATTACCTTAAATCTTACACTGCTTCATAAAAGAAATGGTCATATTGTTCTTTTATTTATTTTTGAGACAGGGTCTGGCTCTGCTGCCTAGGCTGAAGAGCAGTGGTGTCATCTAGACTCACTGCAACTTCCACCTTCCAGGCTCAAGCCATGCCCTCCATTTCAGCCTCCTGAATAGCTAGGACTACAGGCATGTGCCACCATGCCTGGCTAATTTTTGTGTTTTTTTTGTAGAGATGGGATTTTGTTACATTGCCCAGGTTGGTCTTCAACTCCTGAGCTCAAGCAATCTGCACACCTTAGCCTCCCAAAGTACTGTAATTACAAACAAAACAAAACCCATGCCAGAGACATGAAGGGCTGAAGGTGAGAGTAAGCAGTAGGTTAGCTGGAGGGATAATCAAAGGACAATACAGTTGTGTTACCCTGTGGTCACAGCTGTTGGCCAAGGATGTACTTGTAAAGCTGTAACTACAGGTGAATCCCCAGCTGCAACTCAAGTCAACTGGAAGATTTGTTATGAGGGGGGAGTACCTAATACGGGCCAGAGATGAAAATGAGGCTGCATGCCACCTAAAAACAAAGAAGGGGGAAGATGATTCAAAACAGACACGAAAATCCCAAGTTACCTATTTCCACTCCTTTTTATACTCCTCACTTGCAATTTATATCTCTTGCTAGAAAGATAACTCTAAGGGTAGAGGATGGACAGGTCAGGAAAAGGCAAACAGGAAGTACATTAAAGAGCATCCCTGATGTCATTATAATCTCCAACAGGTAGCTGCTAACTGAAACATTCATCTGTGGGTTTCACTAGACATGGATAGTCACCATAAATAAAGTTAAAAGTCTAATGGAAAGACATTAAATTAATTCATTTATTCATTAAAGCAATGTTTTTTGAGCATCCCTGAATAAGTACATGGAAATATAAGTATTATATAATTTTCATGACTTAAAAGTAAAAACACAGTCCAATAGGAAAATGAGCAAAGACATTTCACTAAAGACAATTTACAGAAGAAATAATCAATGAACATAAGAAAACCAATTTCACCAAAGAAATGAAAATAAAATTAACGTGGCTCAAGCCTGTAATCCCAGCACTTTGGGAGGCCAAGACGGGCAGATCACGAGGTCAGGAGATCGAGACCATCCTGGCTAACGCAGTGAAACCCTGTCTCTACTAAAAAAATACAAAAAACTAGCCAGGCGAGGTGGCGGGCACCTGTAGTCCCAGCTACTCGGGAGGCTGAGGCAGGAGAATGGCGTAAACCCGGGAGGCGGAGCTTGCAGTGAGCTGAGATCCGGCCACTGCACTCCAGCCTGGGCGACGGAGCGAGACTCTGTCTCAAAAAAAAAAAAAAAAAAGAAAAAAGAAAATTAACAGTAATGTCATTTTAATCCACCATTGGAAAAGATGGAAGAATGATTTGGGAAGACAGTGCAAACATGGGCATTTTCAAATATATAAGCTGGCACAATATTTTTTGTAGAGCACTTTGTCAATATCTATGTGAAATTTAAATGTGTAATTACTTTTGGCCCAGTAACTACACTTCTACCAACTTAGCTTACAGAAATATGTGTTTGAAACTATACACTCATTGTGCCTCAATGCAGCTTTTTACAAATGACGTTAAGGTATAAATAACGTACAATAAACTAAACATATTCAAAGTGTAGGATCTGATGTGAAAGTTTAATGTATTTTCACATAGTATACAACTGGGAAACCAAAATCAAGAATAGTGAACAGATCTTATCTATTACCCCCAACATTCCTCATGCCCCATGGTCATCAATCTCTCTCTCAAACAACCTGTCCTCAACCAACCACTCATCTGCTTTCTTCGGCTTTAGTTTTTTTTTTTCCCCTAGAGTTTTATATAATTTGAATTTTATACTGTATGCTTTTTTCATCTATTTTTTTCACTCAGTATAATTGAGTTTTATCCTTGCTGTTGGATCAAGTTCATTCCTTTTCACTGTTAGTTAATATTCTATTACACGAACACATAATTTGTTTATACATTTATCTGCAGGTGGACATTCGGGTTGTTTCCAGTTTTTGTCTTATTACAAATAAAGTTGCTATAAACATGTGAGTACGAATCTCTGTATAGTTATATTTCCTGTTTTCTTTTGGCAAATAAAAGCAGAAGGGCTGAATCATTATGACAGATACATGTTTAACTTTTAAAGAAATTGAACTTTTTTCAAAGTGATTGTACCATTTTACAATCCCAACAGTGTTTGAAGGTTCTAGTTCCTCCACATTCTCACCAATACTTGCTATGGTTAATGTTAAGTCTATTTAATTTTAGCCATCCTAATAAGCGTGTCATGGTACATCTCACCGTGATTTTAACTTGCATTTTCCTAATGATGTTAACATCTTTTCACCAATGCAGCTTTGTTTTTAATAGTAACATATGAGAGATAAACCAAAAGTTCACCAAGAGAGGGCTAAACAAACATCCAATGAAATGGAATACCATATGGATTAAAACACAAGAAAGCTCTAAGAACTGACATGAAACAGTCCAAAAACAGCTGGGCACGGTGGCTCACACCTGTAATCCCAGCACTTTAGGAGGCCGAGGTGAGTGGATCACCTGCGGTTGGGAGTTTGAGACCAGCCTGACCAACATGAAGAAACCCCCGTCTCTACTAAAAATACAAAATTAGCTGTGTGTGGTGGCGCACACCTGTAATCCCAGCTACTCGGGAGGCTGAGGTAGGAGAATCATTTGAACCTGGGAGGCAAGAGGTTGAGGTGAGCCGAGATTGTGCCATTGCACATCAGCCTGGGCAACAAAAGTGAAACTCCATCTCAAAAAAAAAAGAAAAAGTCCAAAAGCAAAAATGTAAAAACAAATGTAAAACTTGCAACACAGTATTTATAGCACTAGGTGTGTACATGTGGTATAATCTCATTTTCTGTTACTTAAAAAAAACTACACGATGGGCCTGTTGGCTCATATCTGTAATCACAACACTTTGGGATGCCAAGGTAAGAGGATCACTTAAGACTAGGAGTTCAAAACCAGCCTGGTCAACTATTAGTAGCAAGACTCCTAGTCTCAAGTGATCCTCTACAAAAGAAAAATTTGTACAAAAGAGTGAGACCCTGTCTCAAAACAAAACAAAATAAACCAAAATATATTAAAACACACACACACACACACACACACACGTGTTTCTAAACTCATGTTTGTATATTCCTAGGGAAAAATCTGAAAGGATGTACACCAATTGGTTATAGTGCTGGGATTTAGTCAGATGAAAGATCGGGATAGACAGCTATTTTTATTTTTTTCCTTTTTCTTTTTTAAAAGCTACAGTGGTTTTATATGGCTCATGAAGGCCTTTAAAAAGTAGGCAAATCTGATAGGTCATGGACACTACTCCTACCCCACCAAAACCCTTCAAAAATGGTTTCTCATCGAGTTAAGGATAAAATCCAAAATCCTTTATGCAGTTTAACAAAGGCCCTACCTGATCTAGTTTACATTTTCCTCTACAGAACTAGGCCCTTCTCTCTTTCCTGTTCTTCACTGGACTTTTTTCTGTTCTTCAAAAGTGCCCAGTTCCTTCAGCCCTTGTGGGATTTCAAATTCTGCTCCTTTTCCTAATAAAATTTACTGCTGATATCTCCTTACTAACTCTTACCCAGCTTCCAGGTTTCAAAGAGGCTTTAACAACCCTCTAAGTGTTATTGGGTTCTCCTGGTATATACTCACCTTAGGTTGATGCCTTATCATTTCCCCTTTGAGTAATGCTATACAATTTATTATAGGTAGGGTTTTAAAAAATCTATAAATGTCTGCATTCTCCTGGCCTGTAAACTCTATGACAGCAAGTCTCTCTCATCCCCACTGTTCCTCAAGACAAGTACAAAGTACTCAACACACTTGGATGAATGGTTATAATTTTCCTATTAAGCATAACACGAAAGCATAATAGGGGTCCTTCCTCCCAAAGCTTACTTTTTAATAATGAGGGCTGGTGAAAAAGAAAAGGAAGAGAAAAACAATTGTAACAACTAACGTTTATTGAATACTTACATGTCAGGCACCAAACTTAATCTTACCAACATATCCATGAGGTAGATTCTATTTTTTTTTTTTTTTTTTTGAGACAGGGTCTCACTCTGTTGCCCAGGCTGGAGTGCAGTGGCATGATCACGGCTCACTGCAACCTTGAACCCCTGGGCTAAAGGGATCCTCCTGTCTCAGCTTCCCAAGCAGCTAGGACTACAGGTCCATGCCAAGATGCCCGGCTCATTTTTAATTTTTTTTGTAGAAACTGGGTCTTGCTATGTTGCCCAGGCTAGTCTCGAACTCCTGGCCTCAAGTGCTATTCCTGTCTTGGCCTCCTCAAAGTGCTGGGACTACAGTCAGAGCCACTGCACCCAGGTTTAAGACAGCTTAAAATAAAACAGTGACAAAGTCAGCATAAAAAAGAAAAATCACAAAATCTGACCTCAGACTTGAAATTATCATCTACAGTATACCTAACTGCTTTGAATCTCACACTCCTTTCATGCCCTTTGTTGCTTCAGCATATATAATTCTTATCTGGAATATCTGCCTTCTAACTAACCTTGACTAGCTAACACTTGCCTACTTATCTTTCAAGTCCAAATTTAAGATGATCTCATATAAAGTTGATTCTTACTTCCACAGGCAAATGTAGAACCTTCTGCCTCTACTCTTTCACTGTCATCTATACACATCCATTTGTACCAATAAGCTCACTGTTTTGACCGTTTAGACAACTGTCACCCGGTCAGGTGCAGTGGCTCAGGCCTGTAATCCCAGCACTTTGGGAGGCCAAGGTGGGCGGATCACCTGAGGTCAGGAGTTCGAGACCAGCCTGAAAAACATGGTGAAACCCCTTCTCTACTAAAAATCCAAAAAACTAGCGGGGCGGGGTGGTGCATGCCCATAGTCCCAGCTACTCGGAAGGCTGAGGCAGAAGAATAGCTTGAGCCCAGGAGGTGGAGGTTGCAATGAGCCAAGACTGCGCTACTGCACTCCAGCCTGAGCAACAGAGAAAGACTCCAACCAAAAAAAAAAAAAGAACAACAATAAAAAAGAACAAAAGAAAACTGTCTCCCTATTATACAAGAAACTCCTTGAGGTCAAGGACCATTTCCATTTGATCCTTATATAATCAGTACCTAGGGTCTAATACATGGTAAGTTCTCAGATATTTGTTAAAGAAAATATACAAGTACATTAACAGTGACCCATGTTTCCAGAAATGCTCTAATGTTATGCTGTATTGAAGACGTGGCCTTGAACCTAATAAAAGGATTCCATATTTAGCTGCTATTCTACTGATCATCAGGAAAATATTACATTTTACCAACAAACAGAAAGGTTCTAAACCTGATTAATGAAATACATGTACTGTACCATAAGTGAAACACTAAAAATACTACAAAACATTCCCTGTTTTCCATTTACTATCTCCTATTACCTTCTTGCATAAACAAAATGTAAATGCTAAAATTCTTCATTTTAATATATTTCTTCTAGTTACCTAACTATATCACCATTAATACACCTGACTTAGTATATATCAATAGCTATACAAATAATTCCTCATCTATTCTATTTTGTGTAACAACTCACTTCTATCTTATTACTCCCAGTTGTGCCTTTTCACTCCCTCAAACCATTGCATGTACCATTTCCCAAGTCTAAAACAACATCTCTATCTTGGCCAACAAACTATATCTCATATCTACACACTAAAGTGCAATTCAGTCCTTGAGGAAGTTTTTCTTATCAGGTAAAAAAAACCTGAGACTTCACCTCTACATTTGAATCTTAAACTTAGCTATCTTGGCTATTTCAGAAGCTTAAACTAATGCTAATGCTAGGTTTTCTCCATGTGAATTCTTAATCTAGCCAAATTAAGTAGAAGAAGAGTTAAAAATAATCCATAAATGTGCTTAAATATGCTTCCTGAAAAACGTGCAGAACAGTTACACAATTAAACCTCTCTTCTTTATAACCAGCAATGCAACAACAGCTTAGCACACTACGTTCATACTTGTATGAACCTGTACATAAAAGCTCACAGCATTACTCCTGACAGCCAAAGAAAAGCAAATGTTCATTGATGATGAACAAATGATATATGTATACAATGAAATATTATTCAGCCATAAAAAAAATGAAATCCTAATACATGCTAAAATATGGACAGACCTGGAAAACATCATGCTAAGTAAAAGAAGCCAGACATCAAAGGCCTAATATAATTCCATTCATATTGTGCAACGTCCATAGAGACAAAGTAGATTAGTGGTTTCCAGAGGCTGGAAGAGAAGGATATGAGTGACTGCTAATGAGTACCATTTCTTTTGAGGTGATGAAAACATTCTTGAATTAGTGGTAATGGTTGTACAATCTTGTGAATGTACTAAAAACCACTGAACTGTATATTTTTAGAGTGGATCTCATGGTGTATGAATTATATTTCAATAAAAAAGATGATACTTGCCTCTCCCTTTGTTAGGTTCTTAAGAACTAGAACCAAGTCTTGTTTATCTTCTTATCCTCAATGCTTGAGAACTTTAGCATAAGGTAAGTGCTTAGTAAAAACTGAATGACACTGTTAAACTGCGCACATACCTCTGGCTGCCCAAAGCTTTCAATACCACATCTTTCCAGGCCTACAATCCCAAACTACCTCCCTGGTATTGTTACAGGTAGTGTGGAGAAAGAACTGGACTTACAATTAGTAGTCTGGACTTAAAACTCCAACTTTTCTTATTATTTATTTTCTTGAGATAGAGGTTCACTCTTGTTACCCAGGCTGGAGTGCAATGGCATGATCTCAGCTCACTGCAACCTCCATCTCCCAGGTTCAAGCAATTCTCCTGCCTCAGCCTCCCGAATAGCTGGAATTACAGGCATGCACCACCACGTTCGGCTAATTTTGTATCTTTAGTAGAGACGGGGTTTCTCCATGTTGGTCAGGCTGGTCTCGAACTCCTGACCTCAGGTGATCTGCCCACCTCAGCCTCTCAAAGTGCTGGGATTACAGGTGTGACAGCCACTGCACCCAGCCTAAAATTCCAACTTTTCTATCTATCATGTGACTCTAGGAAAGTCACTAATGAAACTGCCTGCATTAATTTCACATGGCTATAGAGATACTACCTGAGACTGGGTAATTTATAAACAAAAGAGGTTTAACTGACTCACAGTTCTGCATGGCTAGGGAGGCCCCAGGAAACCTACAATCATGGCAGAAGGCAAAGGGGAAGCAGGCACCTTTACAAGGCGGTAGGAGAGAGAGTCAGTGCAGAGGAAACTGCCACTTTAAAAACCATCAAATCTTGTAAGAACAGCATGAGGGAAACCACCCCCATGATCCAATCACTTCCTAACAGGTCCTTCCCTCAACAAGTGGGGATTACAATTCGAGGTGAGATTTGGGTGAGGACACAGAGCCAAACTGTATTACTGCCTTTGCAAACATTCTATCAGTGAAAGAGTCAGGGAGGATCTGATCTAGTCAACCTCCCTCTTCTTTGCCTTTAGCCTTCATGCTGACATTAATTATTCCTGGGCTTGAGACAAGCTGACTTTGGGAGACATTTAGTTTATAGTTTATATAATAGCCCTTCCCCAAAACTCAACTGCCTTTGTAAAGTTAAAAAGAGACCACCAGGCTAGCAGGAGGAAAGGAGCCTCAATTCTGCTAAGGTGTTGACATAAAGGACTGCCAGCCATTACTCTGGAGGTCATAAGATAGATAGCTTTTTTAATTACTTCTGCAGATAACATCACTATTGCTGAACCTAAGACTGGCCTTTTGAGATACCTTTTGAGGTTTCTTGCCTATCTGACACAGACAATGGCTCCACCTGGACCCAACAAGCCCTCCAATAAGCCCTCCTGTGGCCCCACCCAGAAGCGATTCAGCAAGTAAGGTGGATTTTCCCACACCCCTATGACTGCATCCCCCAACCAATCAGCAGCAAGCACCCATTGCCTTACTGCCCCTACCCCTTCCTCCAAACTACCTTTGAAAAACCCCTAAACTGCCAGGCACAGTGGCTCACGCCTGTAATCCCAATACCTTGGGAGGCCGAGGCGGGTGGATCACTTGAGGTCAGGAGTTCAAGACCAGCCTGGTCAACATGATGAAACGCTGTCCCTACTAAAATACAAAAATTAGCTGGGCCTGGTGGCGTGTGCTTCCAGCTACTCGGGAGGCTGAGGCAGGAGAACAGCTTGAGCCTCAGAGGTGGAGGTTGCAGTGAATTGAGGTTGCACCACTGCACTCCAGCCTGGGCAACAGAGCTAGACCCCATCGAAAAAGGAAAGGAAAGGAAAGGAAAGGAAAGGA
>NW_012113586.1:6107679-6121534 GCF_000951035.1 Colobus angolensis palliatus | reverse complement strand
GAAAGGAAAAGAAAAGACCCCTAAACTACAAGCCTTCAAAGAGAGTGATTTGAGTAATAACTCCGTCTCCTGCGTGGTGTGGGTGGCCTCACATCAATTAAATTCTTTTTTTACTGCAATGCCATGGTCTCCGTGAATTGATTTTGTTTGTGCGGTGGACAGAATTAACCCATCAGGTGGTTATATGAACCTCTCTTACTCTTATCCATAAAACAGGGATATTACATATCAGGTGATTTTAAGCATTAAACTTATATATTGTCTGTGAAAGCTCTTTGCAAACTATAAGCTGTTATCTTAGAAATGTTACTTTTTAATTTATATTTTAAAAGTTTCCATTCTATATGGTCCAGTCCTCTCATCACCAATAAAACTACCATTCCCTCAGCCAAAAAAGACTTCTCCTAATATCAGGGAAGCAATCAGATTGAGAGAATTCACAATATGTTAGTGATTTCTGAACAATTTTGTTAATAGTGCACTGTATTCAAAATTTTTGCTAAATGAGTAAATTATAGCTGCTCTTACAGGAGCAGGGGGATGGGTAATTACGTGAGATGATGGATATGTTAATTTGTTTCACCATAGTAACCAGTTTACTACATATATATTCAACATCATGCTGTTACCTTAAATATACACACTTACTTTAAATAAAATTTTTTAAAAAATGTTTGAAGCTTCAGAAATATCTTTTAAAACTCTTATATAAGCCCATTAAAACCCACTAAAACAAAACACTAAACTGTAGCCACAGAATGAATCAAGGGTGCTACTGTCACAATAGTTTCATTGCTCCTTGTTCCCAAGGTGATCCCGGACTCCAAGATATGAAAGTAACTCATACATTGCATAAAATAAAATTCAGTATAATGCTGGCAGATTATATTTACATTTTAAAAGAAAATGCTTTTAACTGAAACAAACTGGTGAAATTTCAGAAGGATCCAAAGGATACTTTTCTTCAGTTGAAAGGGGCAAAAGGCCTCACTCAAAGGTCCTTCACATTCCATCTATTCCTCTTCTCCATCATTTCCCTCTCTTGGTATAAGCCTCAAAGTATCTACTATCTTGGCCTTCCAACTCCATCCTTTTCTCAGCCCAACTGACTACCCCTTTTGGATTTAACAGAAGAACAACAAAGATCTAACCACATTTTGGTCCTGGGTCTTCTCTCTGGCTCCAAACTCACACCAGGAGTGCATCATCTGAACAACGTTTGCCTGTGGCAGGTGTAGAAAGGGAGTAACTAGCCTTTTAGCAAAGGTGATATTAATCCACCATTATTGTACTTCCGTTTAGACAGTCCCATAATTTGCTATTCATACGACATTCAATTCCCCAGAACTTTAAAATATTGAGGAATGCTATTTTTAGCTAAATAACTTTTCAAGACTCAAATATTTATACTTAACTCTTTTTTAACTGGCAAATAACAATGTGCCTACTTATGGTGTACAATGTAATGTTCTGATCTATGTTATAGAAAGATTGAATCAAGCTAATGAACATATCTAACCCCACTAACCCACCATTTTTTTGTGGTAAGAACATTAAAAATCCATTTTTGGAATTTTAAAATATATAATACACTATCAATAAACTGTGGTCACCATGCAATGCAAGAGATCACTGAAATTTATATCCAAAAGAACTGAAATTGTTATATCAGAGAAATTATCTGCACTCCCATGCTCACTTCAGCATTATTCACAATAGCCAAGATATGTAAGCAATCTAAGTGTCCATCAACGGATGAATGGATTTTTTAAAATATGGTATACATGGCTGGGTGCAGTGGCTCACGCCTGTAATTCCAGCACTTTGGGAGGCTGAGGTGGGCGAATCATGAGGTCAGGAGATCGAGACCATCCTAGCTAACATGGTGAAACCCCATCTCTATTAAAAATACAAAAAATTAGCCAGGCGTGGTGGTGGGTGCCTGCAGTCCCAGCTGCTCCGGAGGATGAGGCAGGAGAATGGCGTGAACCTGGGAGATGGGGCTTGCAGTGAGCCGAAATCGCGCTACTGCACTCCAACCTGGGCAACAGCGAGACTCCGTCTCAAAAGAAAAAAAAAAGTGGTATACATATACAATGGAATATACTATACAGCCTCTAAAAAGAAGGAAATTCTGTCATCTTGCAACAACATGAATGGAACCTTTCATTATACATACATTATGCTATGTATCATAAGCCAGGCACCGAAAGACAAATACTGACTAATCTCACGTGAAATCTAAAAATGTCCATCTCATAGAAACAGAGAATAGAAAGGTGGTTAACTGGAGGCTAGAGGAGGGGGTGGGCGCGGAACGGGGAAAGCGAGGATGTTGACGAAAGTTTCACTTAGATTGGATGAGACTTTTAGTGATTTAGACTTTACTCTTTAGAAATTTCAAGGAAATGTTGATCTTGAATTTAAAAAAAAAAAAACTCTGAAATAAATACTCTAACTCTGTATTTAACATTAAGTTTAATGAAGCCTCAATCAACTTAAATACAAACCTGTATGGGTGGAATATCTGGCAGCGATGGAAGGTTTTCTGGATTGGTAACTGAGGGGATTAGCTCTATTGCTGTAACAGATGGGCTGGTGGGACCTCGGTTTGCATTTGCCATAGTTGCTGTAGTAGGGCTCGTTGGGTTGATTGTGGTGTTGTGTACCGATACTACGGGAAAGGGTCCAGCATGCCCTGGGTTTGAGTGCTAATAAGAAAGAAGACATTATCATTACTTGATCTGCCAGAATCGCTGAATATAAACTATATCTTTATAATTTTTAGTTTAGGAAGGAAACAAGAAACAAAGAAGTTGGCCCTTTCAACTTATTCAGGAGAAGAACAGTTCAAACTTAGCCTTTTCATTTTTCCATTCATTTTTGTGTAGTATCTAGGGAAAGGCAGACTCGCCAATAATTTCCCAACATGTCAGCCTGGTGATATGATCTTATTTCAGAACAAGAAAGTATGTAATAGAGGATCTGTAAGCCTCCAAATTTTCAAACACCAGGGTAAGAGAACTACCTTTCTGTCATTATTCCTCTTCAACCCTTAGTCATTTTCTACTAAAAATGATTACATAATGCAGCTTGATGTGGTAGAAAGAACAATGAATTTACAGAAAGGAAAAATGGCATCAAGTCCTGACTCTAATACTGTGTGACCTTAGACAAATCACATAATCTCAGTCATTTAGAAATGTGGATAATAATATCTCACTTGTTTCATTATAAGGGTTGTTATGAGTATCATTTAAGACAACATAGAAGAACATCTTAAGAAAACGAATTATACACGTATAAATAAATCATTTGAAATATTTAAAAACTAAAAATGCTTAATAACATCCAGTGATTTCTGTAGAGGTATACCCAAAGTCTAAGAAAAATGTTCTGATGATTCATTGTCTGATTGTTTAGCTTCTGTGCTCTGACAAGGTGTACTTGGCCCCCAGAAATACTTGAAGGCTTTCCATGAACTAAGGGGTATATGATTATGTGAAAAGTCTGAAGGAAATAAATGTTCAGATCCTCAACCTTTTGTATGTGCTCTTTAAAAAGAAAAAAAAAAATCTGATATGCCTGAGAATGTGCCATGCTCTGCTGGATCTCCTTTTCCACCCCTTTTGCAACTGCCCTTCCCCTACCCTTGACAGAAGAACACCACACCTTTGACCATTCCTAAATCTTATTCTAGGCACACTGCACCAAGAAGGGAAGAAAAAAACCTGTAGAAATAATCAAAGGTACAATTGGAAATAATGATGTTCGGTGTCTGACTCCAAAACCTGGGTAACAAACCTTCAAATGGGTTCGAATATTTGATGATTAACAAAAAGGAAGTTGTCACTGACAAAAAGTTTTTAAATAGTTTTGATAGATTGTTTTCTCAGCTTATAATCTAGAAAAAATTCAAAGAATTGAGGGATATTACCATAATAAAATTATTTTAATTCCCAAATACATAATTTTGTAAACAAGTTTCCTGAGCATTACCTAAAAACAAATCCAAAAAAACTAGTAATAAAAACCTGTGTTGAATTCTGACTTATTTTAAAAATAAGTAACAGCATACAAACATACATAACCAAAAGCAGGAGGCAAAAAGTCTCCATCTAGCTCAAAGAAATGTATATCCAAAAGAGTTTTGTATCTTCTAATATTCTTAAATCATGTAAATACACCCATTTTGTTTCCACAATTGTGGAGGTATAATATAATGATAATTCGGTCCACAGAATAAGTTTTAAAGCTTAATAATAACCCTATTGTCACTGGAAATTTAACAATTTATTACAATAAACATTTATTCCTGCAGACAATTACAATAGGCTAATCTATATCTATCAAACAAAACTATATTACAGAAAGATAAAACTCTGTTGAAGAAGTAGAAGTGAAATTCAAGTCCAAAGAGAGCTTGCTAGGGTATCTGGAATTCTGGTGGATTCATTTAAAATAATGTAAAGGTTTTTCAACTTTATAGCTTCAATTTTTACAATATGCTATAAAGTATAGCTTTTGAAACTATTTAAACTTAAACCTATAATGGAAATTTTAAATGAAAGCCTTCAAATGTGAGCGAGTATGTATTTTTTTTTAATAGAAATGAGGTCTTGCTATGTTGCCCAGGCTGGTCACAAAATCCTGAGCTCAAGCAATCCTACTGCCTTGGCCTCCCAAAATGCTGGGATTACAGGCGTGAGCCACCAGTCCCAGCCAAGAAGTGCGTTATTTTAAAGAGCTCTTTCTGGATGTACATGGACTAAAAAGTTGAAGGACCACTGTTCCAGGACAGTGTTTCTCCAACTTTAGTATGCAGATTGACCTGAGAGACTTAGTACAAACTTAAATATTACTGAGTACTCCCCACCTAGAAATTCTGATTCAGTGGTTATGGCTAGGAATCTATTCTGACAAGGTCGCCCACCCCACCTAAGCTGACTGGTGATTCTGATGGTCTTTAAAACATGTTTTGAGAAACATCATTCTAAGAGTTAAAAAATAAACTCTATCGTAACTAGAAATCCTATGAAAAAGTGGCCTCACTTTATACTCATATCTCCCATATAAACATAACTAGGTAAAGATTATAAAACATGTATCTAAATACACTTATTAAAGCATATCTACATCCTAAAATGAACAATTGAGTACAGAAAAGGTTTAAAAAAAATAGTTAGCTCTGTTACTCTCAAAGCCCTTTTTATATATTAGGATCAAAAAGTCACATTAAAAGAGCAGAGCAGCATTAAGGTTCTTGCTATTTTATCATTGCTTTTTGTGATTGTGGGTAAAATCACCAGCTCATTAGATTTGTTTTTCACTTCTGTAAACTGAATGGGTTAACTGTATCAGGGTTTCTTAAGCCATAGTATATGATGCACTTAAGGCAATTTTTAAAAGTTCTTTAAATTAAATACAAAATCTCATGTGTATGTTTATTTTTCTGGGACAAGAGGATATACAGCACTAATCAAATTCTCAAACATATCAATGACCTGCTCCCAAAAAGTGATTAACAAAATGGTGTCTTTTAATTTTAAAATTGTAGGATTCTTACAAATGTAACTCTAGGCATACTTGTCTTTGGAGGTGTGGCTGCATCATGGAATACTGAGGGCCGCTGTGCCTGGGTATCCCTGGTATTCTGGCAGCATTCTGAGCGAGTCTCATCTGATGGGCTTGAAAAGCTCCACAGTTCATGTTGCCTCTTTGCATTGTTTGCACACTGATCAATCGAGGAGGCTACAAAAAGTAGAAATTGCAATTAATGTAATAATTTTAAAATAAATTTATATTTTAATTATAAAATGTAATCATAAAAATAATTGAGTCAAGATAAAAGGGTATAAAGTAAAAAGTATAAATAATTCTTATCGCCAGCCCCAATCCCCAGAGGACTGGTAATGACTAGTTTGTGTATCACTCCCTAATTTCCCTTTTCTCTCTCTCTCTTTTCCGTTCCCTCTCTTTTTCTCTGTATGTGTGTTTAAAGCGTATCAACATTAACTTAACCCATTCTGGAGTAACAGTTTTGATTGGGATGGCAGTGGAGACAGCAAAAGACACATAGGTATAGGAATGATTTGAACAAATGCCTAAGGAACATGTCAGATCCTAGGCAGAAACAATCTGGTCCTTTGGTCCACACAATTACACGTGGAAAACAAAAAAGATTTGATATGAAAGGATGAGAACTTACATCCTTCCATAGTATTAGTGAATTAATTTTGTTTCCCAAAAAAATTTATTTACTGCCTTTCTTCATACCTCCCTTATATCACCATCATAACCACAGCAAATATTTAAATTCTGACTTTTGAGCTCTGCTCAGAGTCCTGCCAGTAACTCTAAAATGTGTAACTTTCTAATACAGGAAAAAGTGTGTTGAGGACTTCATAATTTCTATCAATAATGTAGTAACACCATACTTACCTGTTGTTGTAACATCTGAGGGGCTGCTTGTCTAGGATGCTGTTGTGTTGTTGTTGTTGTAGTTGGTACAGGTGCTGGTGGTTGCTGCATCCTCATCTGTTGCAACTGCTGATGTTTCTGTGCATACACTTGCTGTTGCATGTGCTGAAGTCGAAGCTGTGCTAAGTTAATCTGTCCAGGGGTTTTACTAATGTGGTTTGTCCCTGGAGGAACTTGCCCAACTACAACATTAGGAGTATAACCAGGAGTTGGTTTACTCTCTATTACTAGATTACCTGAAAAATTTAAAAAATAAGAATTTGCATATAATCAACTGAATCATCTACTTTGTTGAGTAATCACCATGTTTTCCTCTTTCCTCTGACAACTACCAGCACCTCAAAGCTCCAACAGTACCGCAGGGAATGGAGTCAGTTTAAAGATAATGATGATGATCAGAAACTTAATATATTCCAAAGCTGAATAAATGACTTTTGGTTATTCAGAAAAATATATTCTCTGCCCTTACTCTTTTTTACACAGACATATAGAAAATTAAGAGACTAAAAGAGGTATCTATTAGAAGAGGCCTAACTAATCAATCTAAATCAATTCTCCCATGACAAGACTTACTCAAGAATACTCGAGATTGCTAATACTGATTCCATCTGCCTTTGAATTGCCAAAATATGCAAGGCAGAGCATTACAATGCCACAAAATCATCTTCCGTGGAAATACTGAATGTTTTAAACAACTTATATCCTTCTAAGTGATGGTTTTCCTTGCTTTCTATGGAGCCACTGCTTTCTAGGGACAGAAGTCAAATTTTAGGAAGATGTGATTTACGGCACAGGTTGACAGGCTTTCCCTGTAATGGGCCATAGAGTAAATATTTTATGCTTGGCAGGCCACATAAGATCTGTCTCACAGTCCTTGGTTTTTGTTTTTACAACCAGTTGAAAACGTAAAAACCATTCTTAGCTACCATGTCACACAGAAACAGCTGGCTGATGCCAGAACTAAGGCTATAGCTAAATTTGAATATAATTTTTTTCTGTATGCAAAGATTACTTTTTTTTTTTTTTTTTTAAATAACAGAAGGGCAATCAGCCTCTGCTTTTACAATTCCCACTGTTTAAGACTTAACTGTTCCAAAAGTGAGTTTACTCAGTCTGTAGATAGCTCTCTAATTACTAGGAAGTTTGTGTGCAAGTGTTTTAATTGAGCTCTCTGTAACTTTCATCTATGGTCTTTAGGTCCATACTATGCTGTAAACAAAAGCAAAATCCATTTCTCTTCCATGTGAAAAGAGCTACTCTTATCTCTCAAACATTCCTCAGGACCTAACTACTGGACACATTAGCATCCTAAAAGTCTGCCGCTAATGCACAATTTGGCTTAATTAAACAACTAAACATCTATGAAATTATTCCAGACAATGAATCATTTGCTAAGATTTCTATACGAAACAGTCAATATAAATTTAAAAGATCGAGGGTCGGGGGTCTAGAAACAATACACATTTAAAAAATATATGCAGAGTAGACTCTCAACTTTTTTTTTTTTTCTTTTTTTTCTTTTTTTTTGAGACGGAGTCTGGCTGTGTTGCCCAGGCTGGAGTGCAGTGGCACGATCTCGGCTCACTGCAAGCTCCGCCTCCCGGGTTCACGCCATTCTCCCGCCTCAGCCTCCGAGTAGCTGGGACTACAGGCGCCCGCCACCACGCCCGGCTAATTTTTTGTATTTTTAGTAGAGACGGGGTTTCACCGTGTTAGCCAGGATGGTCTCGATCGCCTGACCTCATGATCCGCCCGCCTCGGCCTCCCAAAGTGCTGGGATTACAGGCTTGAGCCACCGCGCCCGGCCGACTCTCAACTTTCTTAAGATGTAATGACTGTCATACAAAACCACAGCTAAAGTGAGTTTCCAATGAATAACAACATATTTTTACATAAAATGTAAAACATAAGTAGTTTTATATTTTAAAGTTAAAAATTTTATCTAAATTTGCTTTATTTTCTTCTCCTAATTCAGTGTTCCAAGTTATATTCATAAAACTCATTATTTCTCACCTAAATTGACTACATTCTTTGCCCAGAAGGTGGGATCACAATGGAAACGTATTGCTCCATTAGCAGCAGGGACAGGATCACACCGTGCTTTCAAAATATGACGCAACTGGAAAGTAATCTTAAAGGGAAAAAAAATCCACATTTGTCTCAAAATTAAATATCAACTGGGAAAACATAAGATAAAGATATTAAGACAAAAAAACACATATATTTCCACAGTGTCAGCCTCAGATTAGCAGCATCAACATTTAAATTAGCAATCAAATCAAATGTACATGCTTGAATTTCTGCCATTTTGGGTAATAAATTGCATTAAGATACTAGGCATCTTCAAAAGAGTACATACAATATAATTCCACTTATATGAAATTCTAAAAAATGACAGAAATCAGATTAGTGGCTGCCTGGGGGAATGAGGAAACTTTGGGGGGTGATGAAAGTTTTCTGTATCTTGATGTGGTGGTGGTTACATTTGCCAAAATTAAAATGGATACTTTAAACAGGTGCAGTTCACTGAATATATATCTTAATAAAGTCCATTAAAGAAAAATAAAAACAGTATGTGTCTCACCAGTCGCTTGCTGTATAGTAGTGCGGTGCTGCTGCCACTTGCAATTGCCCAATTTGTGAAGTTCATAACATGCTTCACCTGCCGGGAAAGGCCTGTGATGTCATTCTGCTGCTGTAGTAACTTCATCTGTCTTTCCTTTGTAACATTCTGAAACAGAACAAGAGCTTCGCTGAAGAATTCTATATGAAAAAATATCAACCCCACATTTCTAATGCAAATGGGCACAATACCTGTACTTCCTTTAAAAATGGGCTAAGTGAATAACCTCCATGATTATTTAGCAAGCCTATCATCAATCAGAGGAAAAGCCACTAACAAAAGTAGGACTAAAACTTAGTGCTCTAAGCTAAAAAGGATATTCTACATATAGAAATTAATGTTAGTTAATGTCTCTTTTCTATCAACATTTGTCTGTTAAAAATAGTGTCTTCCTATTAGGTTAATCTAATATATGGTATTTATAGCATAAGGAGCTAACTTTAGAAATAAATTTATGTAATCTTAACTTAATATACTTTAAAGGCCAAAAAAATTTTGTGTCACCAGTGCCACCTCCTGGTATGGCATGAGAATGAAGTTAAAATCTCTCTTAAATATACAAGACAAAATGAAAAAGGTAACTTCCAGAGTTCTAACAGTAGAATTAGGGAAACTTTTGATATGACAGAAGTTCATAGAGAACAAAGAAGTGAGGACTGACCAAACTGCAAAAACCAATTTCAGAGAAACACTGCAAAGGAAAAATACACTGCTTTATGGGAACTAAAATCATCCCAGGAGGGATGGGTAATGTCCGACATACTTTTGACATTCAGCCTGCTAAACAACTCATCTACTACTTTCTTAAGAACTTTCTCCCAAAAAAATGTCTCAGGTTGGTTTTCTGGACAATATTTTTCCTAAGGAAAGAAGTTGTTCATTTTATAATGTAAATCAATGGATAAAAGTGTTCAACTGACAGAAGTTTGGTTTATTACATTCCTTTTATAAGGCTTAGGAAAACGTTTCTTCTACAAAGTTTAAGAACGTATTACACTAGAAAACATCTATTTTAAATTATCACCATCCATGTTAGTGGTGTATTTATCATTAGGTATTTGTATACACTTTAGCCTTAAGAGGCTTTTTTTTTTTTTTTTAAACAGCATCTCACTCTGTCCCTCAGGCTGGAGCACAGTGGTGCAATCTTGGTTCATTGCAAACTCCGCTTCCCAGGCTCAAGGGATCTTAAGAGGCATCTTTTAATTCAGAAACTCTTGAAATGGTTTTACAAATACTATTTTAGATGTACAGCTTAAATGTATTTACAGTAAGTTTAAGTGTATCAAAAATAGTTACTAAGTGCTCTCTATTCACATGGGTCCTTTTGGGGAAAAAAATCTATTAGGGTTAAATGCAACAGACTGGTGTACAGTAGGGAAAAGGGACCCACGACTTCAACAATCTGTGCAAGAGTACTTTTTTTTTTTTTTAAATTTTTAATTTTGAGACAGAGTCTCGCTCTGTTGTTGCCCAGGGTGGAGTGGCACAATCTTGACTCACTACAACCTCCCCCACCTGGGTTCAAGCAATTCTGCCTCAGCCTCCTGAGTAGCTGGGATTACAGGCATAAGCCACCATGCCCAGCTAATTTCTGTGTATTTTTAGTAGAGATGGGGTTTCACCATGTTGGCCAGGCTGGTCTCGAACTCCTGACCTTGTGATCCACCCACCTCAGCCTCCCAAAGTGCTAGGATCACAGGCGTGAGCCACCGCGCCCGGCCAAGAGTACTTTTAATCTCACAAATTGTGTTTCTATTGACAATTTGAGGTTAGTGGAAGTAGTCAAACACATCATTATTACTATTCAGTGGTGCAGAAAAAATAATCCCCATATCATCTGGGCCTAGTTAGCATGAAATTTCAATCGGGAAACATTTCTCTTTCCAAAATTTCAACTTTCCAGGGCATGAAATTTTCAATTAGGAAATATTTCTCTTTCTAAAACTTCAATTTCCCAGAAAACTCATATTTGAAATTTGCTAATAAATCAAATGGGCAGTGTAGACTTTGATTAAAAATTTAGATTTCACGAACTGACTAGATTTTCATCTAGAAATTTATACTTGCAAATTACCTTCAAAATATGCAATATAAATACCTAATATCACAAAATTTTCACTAAGTTTAAGGTTTATAAATTTCAAAATGAGCATTTTCTGCAAAACTATGGAAATATTTTTAAAATAAGGTAAAACACACAAATGACTCAAGCAGAAACCCAACATGCATCTATATGGAAAAGTTAAATTGAGGCCCCATCTTAAAGGGGTGGGGAAGAAATGTGGTGGGACTACTTTGCCTTCATGTACATCATACTTTAGTAACATTTCTTTTTTCTTTTTCTTTTTTTCGTTTTGGAGACAAGGTCTCACTCTGTTGCCTAGGCTGGAGTGCAGTGACACAATCACAGGCCATTGCAGCCTTGATCTCCCGGGCTCAGTCCATCCTCCCACCTCAGTTTCCTGAGCAGCTGTGACTACTGGTGCATGCCACCACCCTGGCTAATTTTTGTACTTTTTGTAGAGGCAGGTTTCGCCACGTTGCCTGGGCTGGTCTGGAACCCGGGGCTCAAGCGATCTGTCTGCCTTGGGCTCCCAAAGCGTTGGGATTACAGGTGTGAGTCACCATACCCAGTCTTAGTAACAATTATTTGATTTCTAAGAGGATATCACTATTTCTTAAGGTATACAGCTAAAGTCAGTGTTATTAAATTGGGCCACAAAATAACTAACTAGAAAAGGTCTCTTTTCTAAAAGTAAATTTTAAAAACCTTATTTTAAATTTTACTTTATTTCCATATCCCCCAACCCATCTAAAAGAGTTTTCAATAAACATTAAAAACAGCTGAAGAGCAAGAGAAGCAGTTTTTGTTTTATTTTGGCTTTGAACCATACCTCTAGCTGCTGTAAGAGAGATTTTCCTTTCTTATTAATTTCATTGATAAGGGTGAAAATGGCCACTTTAATTTCCTGTTCTACTCGTTTGTTAGTCTCATTTACTTCTTTTATCCTGAATAAGAGAAATGCATCATTAGGTTATCAATTTATCCTAGGTCTCTGAATCATCAACTGTTACAGAAAATCATCCAACTGGGCACTTAACCGAGTAATTAAAATGAAAACTTTGTCAAAATGTACAACTCATGTTTCAGAAGACCTGATCAATTTGGTCCAAACAAGTTATGTATATAGACAAATAATGAAACTAATATTTAGTTATTTTAAATTATGCTCATAAAGGACAGTTTATTAAGCTGGATGGCAATCTACTTAAGTAACTATGATATGAATGTGATGCACAAACACCAAACATGTGTGACTGCTGTTTAGTGTCAAATGTGGCACACTGGTTCTGTTTAACCTGGATGCTTTCCAAGAACAATGTGCAAAAGGACAACGTCATAAGCAATAATTATCTTTTGTAAGGATAACAGTTAAACGTAGAAGCATTTATTTTCATTTATAACTTAGCCACTTCAAACGTGGGTTCTGATACACCCCCCTTAAAATTAATCTCAAAATGGTTTCCTTTTGTATACAGTAAAGGGCATAAAACATTTTCAATCCATTTTTAAGAATACCTATTAGACATTTTATAAGTAGGTGTAAGCACTCAAAGTAGTTATGGAAGTTTTAGGTGCAAATATAAAGTGGCTGATACCTTGGTATTTACAAAACAGGAAGTGGAGAATCCCACCAATATAAATACATAAAATGTCAACCACCAACCGTAAGACATAGCCTTCAATTTTTATACATTCTACTGCTGTAAGAACTATAACCCACACTTTCAGCTCCTAAACTGCCTTTCATTTGCCAAGTTTGAATTTAGTAACTTCAATATACTCCAAGAAATAATATAGTTTTTTTTCTCCTCTGTACATCATTTGGCACTTACTTGGAAATTCTGAGTTCTGTCCTTATCTTACTAAGGTGAGTGGAAGATATTTTTAATATATAAAGGTACTAATAACTAGTGATAAGAAATATAGGTTTCAAATATAAAATGACAGCCAAAGAGAGAAATCACTAAGCATGCTGAAAGCACAGTAGTTAGCCTCAGTCAGACTCCTACTGGACTTAATTAAGTCTACTGTATGTTCAATTTTGAAGAAAGAAAAAAATGTACATTAAAAAATAATGGAGATAGGTCAGTGAAAAATGCATCTAAAAGGGAAAGTTATCATCAGAGCTTTTAATACTTTTTTTTAAAAACTTTCTACAGATGAAATCAATCTCCTCAACCCTGTGCAATCTTGTAACAGGTAAACCTCTTGCTCTACTTCTGTATACAGATTCTGGAACATGTGTATAAAATATATTTTAAAAATACTTATACAATGTACATACAAAATATCTGTATAAAAATATGGGACTGCCATATGAATCAACTCACTATATTTCCTTTGAAAGAGACACCTATTTATCACTTCTGAGAAACAGTCTTCTCCAAATCAACCGTATCACTGGTTTAACCTAAAACAACTGAACATTTCCAAAAACAAAAACCCACCAATGGGGGTGTGTGTGTATGTGTGTGTGTGTGTGTGTACAATCTACAAGCTCTGAGGAGCCTTTTATTTTCTTTTGGTGTTACTTAAGATTAAAAGTTCTGGCCGGGCACAGTGACTCATGCCTATAATCCCAGCACTTTGGGAGGCTGAGTCAGGTGGATCACGAGGTCAGGAGATCGAGACCATCCTGGCTAACACGGTGAAACCTCGTCTCTACTAAAAATACAAAAAATTAA
>NW_012113586.1:6069762-6107502 GCF_000951035.1 Colobus angolensis palliatus | reverse complement strand
AAAAAAAAAAAAAAAAAAAAAAATTATACCATGTGTGAAGCACTATTTTCATTCATTCAAATTATTTAATACTTTTGAGTATCTTACTATGTGTCATTTTAATCATAAATTAACTTTAATATTCATTAGAAGTCCTTTTGAGTCCATAAAATAAACACATATTAACCTTATTCATACCCCCAAGAATTTTAGTTTTAATTATGCCAGCTCAAAGTGTTTGTCTTTCTGGTGTAAGAGTCATAACTTTGTTAATCTGCTCTCTTATGGAACCTACTCTCACTTATCAATAAATGTACTTAGAAATATACCAAAGTAGAATAATTTTTTAATAATAAATGGTGATGATAATTATAAATATAAGAGCAGCAGCTAAACTCTAAGTGCTTACTATGTGCCAGAAACTGTATCATATATTCATCTTATAATGCTACTCACAAGCACTGTTTTCAATGCTTGTTTTACAAATGGGGAAGTAATTTGTCCACCAGTGATACTCTCTTCTCTATACTGTATCTTCCACACAATCTCCACTTTAAATTTTATAAGTCAACTCTCTCCATATTAATTTCTTTGTTTCCACATTTAAGGTTTAACACAGACTAGAGTCTTATTAATTATAAAATAGACAAGGATGTGTCCTAAAAAGGTATACAAAAGTTTGGTCAATTAAATTTTGCTTAATTAACAAATACTATAATCCCAAATTCATACCATTTCCCCCTCAAAAAAATGTTTTCTTTATATGCTTAATATAGCAGAAAAATAGATTTAAACTGGACCCACTTCTCTTTAATAATTCTTAAAATTATGGTTTTAAGGCAACAAACTTACCTATTCTGCACCTGAGTGGCTGCAAAATGAACATAATTCTTCTTCTCAAGAAGTTTAGCCAGTAGATTCTCAATTGCACCTTTCTGATTTTGAAAAGCTTCTTCCAAAAACTGATACCTTAAAATCAAAACAAAACTACATTTAAAACAAAACATTTATGATTAAGATTTTGGAAATAAAGAACAGCTACATAAGTAAATCTTGAAACTTTAATTAAGTGATCAACTCTCTATGCTGGCCACTCATACCTTATCTCAACAGCAACTTTTAACTTTTAACTGGCAATCACCTATCTCCCTCCAACTCTGACCCTGAAAGGCCATTATGAAAGAAAAAAATTATTCGGATAATGGTTGAGTGCTCTTATATTAGAGTTTTGATTCAGGATTACACCTTTTTAAAAATTCAAATTTTGGCATAATTTATATACATTTTAAATCATAAAGCATAACCACATTATAGAAAATACTATAAAAGGAAGGGAAATCACCCATAGTTCCAACATCACAAAATCACTGCTACCACTGTAATATATAATTCCCTAATCTTTTAATTATACATGTACTTATGTACTTATTTTTTAATAAAGACAAGGTCTCACTATGTTACCCAGGCCGATCTCAAACCCCTGGCCTCAAGCGATCCTCCTGCCCTGGCCTCTCAAAGTGCTGGGATTACAGGAGTGGGCTACCACATGTGGCCTAACTGTGCATTTTTAAATGCAATTGTAATAATAATAAACATGCAAATTTACATCTGACTTTTATTCTTTATCTTGTCTTTATAATTACACTTAAAATAATTTTTCAGTTCTGGATGCCATGTACTGTCAAACTTTCCACAAGGGTTAAATCGATATAAAACGTCACATCAACAACAGTTTTACTTTGTCAGCATGAATGCTATAAGTTAAAATTTTCTAATTATAATAGTGAAAATACAAACTCTAATAACATTTCTTTGGATACCAGGAAGCTAGAATAATAGTTTTCTTTGCTACTTTTATTTCCTTTTTATAAATTAGGTTTTTAAGTTTTATTATTAAGCCAACAAATATTATTTAGTTTTTTTCTATGTCCTTTTTACATGGACTAAAGAACTCATTATGGTTCGTATCTTACCAACGAATAGTCACAAATACAAAATGATACCATACTGTGACAAGAGATATAATTCAAGTATATATAAGCTACAAGAAACGACTGCCTAAATCAGCCTCAACACCAAGGAAAGCATTGCAGAGGTAAGAATAGCATCTTACGCTAGGTACAGAGGCATGTTTGAGACATGTAAATACTTCAATATGGCCAAAGAAAAAGATACAAAAGTCAGAATATGAGACAATAACTGATAAAATCCAGAGGCAAACTGTGAAGGGCCAAGCATAGCACGCTGTTTGTGCATTTAATTCTCTAAGTAATAGAAAACCTCTGAAAAATTCTAACCAGAATGTAATAATCACACTTACATTCTAGGAAAATCATACAGAAATATAAAAGACCCAAAGAAGGGAGTAGAAGGGAAAGACCAGCTAAAACTCTAAGACAGTAACTCATATGAGAGATCATGATACAGTACTGGTTGGTACAGCCAAACAAACAAGCTGGAACTGACTTTATCAGTGAGATCAGCAGATGTGGGAGGTTATGTGTCAGTTACGGCAAGGTCTATGGTATAACCTGAAAACTAAATCCCTAACTAAGGCACAGTTAAGAAGCAAATCACTGGAAATGAGTTCACAATTACTGTGTAATTGTCTACACGGGCACTGAAATCACAAAAGTAGTACTATGAGCATCTAAATGTCCCATTGTTTCTTCAATGGAAGTCTCAGCTAAGGCAGACAAGAGGAAAGACTATGAAATTGCTAACACAAAGGAAAGTTTGTTAAGATAAAAGGAAGTTTACTTAGTAGTGGGATACAAGAGGTACAAGAAGAATGGAGGACAGTCAGAGAGAAAATGTAGATCAATATGGGAATTTCTGTTATAGAAAACAGCAGGTACACTGATTTTATTGTGGTAAAATATACATAGTAAAATTTACCACTTTGAACTTTTTTTTTGAGACAGGGTCTCACACTATTGCCCAGGCTGGAGTGCACTGGAACCATCACAGCTCACTGCAGCCTCAAACTCATGAGCTCAAGCAATCCTACTGCATCATTCTCCCGAGTAGCTGGAACTATAGACACGCGCTTTTTAAAACTTTTTTGTAGAGATGAAGTCTTTTTTTTTTTTTTTTTTGAGGCGGAGTCTCGCTCTGTCGCCCGGACTGGAGTGCAGTGGCCGGATCTCAGCTCACTGCAAGCTCCGCCTCCCGGGTTTACCATTCTCCTGCCTCAGCCTCCGGAGTAGCTGGGACTACAGGCGCCCGCCACCTCGCCCGGCTAGTTTTTGTATTTTTAGTAGAGACGGGGTTTCACCGTGTTAGCCAGGATGGTCTCGATCTCCTGACCTCGTGATCCGCCCGTCTCGGCCTCCCAAAGTGCTGGGATTACAGGCTTGAGCCACCGCGCCCGGCGAGATGAAGTCTTGCCATGTTGCCCAAGCTGGTCTTGAACTCCTGGTCTCAAGTGATTCTCCTGCCTCAGCCAAAATGCTAGGGTTACAGACATGAGCCACCACATCCAACCCAATTTAACCATTTTTAAGGAGAATATTTTTAAAGCTCAACTGTCTACAATGTTGAGCAACATTATAACTTATATAAGATATTATACATCTTATATATACTAATATATATATTAGTGGTGACTCACGCCTGTTTGGGAGACCAAGGCGGGCAGACAATGAGGCCAGGAGATTGAGACCATCCTGGACAACATGGTGAAACCCCGTCTCTACTAAAATACAAAAAAATCAGCCAGGCGTGGTGGTGCGTGCCTGTAGTCCCAGCTAGTTGGGATGCTGAGGCAGGGGAATCGCTTTAACTGGGGAGGTGGAGACTGCAGTGAGCCGAGATCACGCCACTGCACTCCAGCCTGGCAACAGAGTGAGACTCTGTCTCAAAAAAACAAAGATACTAATAGCACAAAAAAGCACGTATTTTAAGAGAGTTGTTTTGCTTGTTTGTTTGAGAGTCTTGCTCTGTCGCCCAGGCTGGAGTGCAGTGGAACAATCTCGGCTCACTGCAACCTCTACCTCCCAGGTTCAAGCAGTTCTCTTCCTTAGCCTCCAGAGTACCTGGGACTACAGACATACAACACCACGCCCGGCTAATTTTTGTATGTTTAATAGAGATGGGGTTTTGCCATGTTGGCCGGGCTCATCTTGAACTCCTGACCTCAGGATCTGCCCACCTCGACCTTCCAAAGTGCTGGGATTATAGGCATGAGCCACCGCGCCTGGCAAGAGGCTTTTAAAGAGGCTTTATTATATTAGATAGGGGGCCCCAAGGTTTGTCCCTTCATTAAAGAGCAACATTTGATTTATCCCACATACTATGGTTTCTCTACATCTAATAAAAACTATTACTATGTTAAATCTGAACAAATAAAGCAGAAATATGAGGATTCTATGCTAACCACCCTTTGACTTAGCTTTATTTACATTGTGATCAAAAACAATCTTTTTAAAGGAGAATTTGATGATGTCAATAAATAGGCATTTGGTAGAAAGGTTAACTAGTATCAAAATTCACAAAATTCTAATTCATAAAATTTAACCATGTACGAATTCCTCTTATCCCAAAAGAAATATTTTTTAAAATCCTGTTTCTAAATATATCTTGTTACATTCATGTGAACAAGAAACAAGCAAACACACACTATTTTCCTAAATATGATATACCTAGGTAAACCGAATTTTCTTTAATCAAAATTACAGCTGAAATGGGGAGAAAGAATAACCAACAAATGAACTAAACGTAGTTTTGATTAATATGTAAATACTTCAAAGTAATTTCTTAGATTTTAATCTTGCATTTTAAAGTAGTATTTATTTATTTATCTATTTAGAGACAGAGTCTCGCTCTGTCGCCAGGCTGGAGTACAGTGGCGCGATTTCAGCTCACTGCAAATTCCACCTCCTGGGTTCAAGCGATTCTCCTGCCTCAGCCTCCCGAGTAGATGGGACTACAGGCGCGTACCACCATACCCAGCTAATTTTTGTATTTTTAGTAGAGACGAGGGCATCACCATGTTGGCCAGGATGGTCTCAATCTCTTGACCTCGTGATCCGCCTGCCTTGGCCTCCCAAAGTGCTGGGATTACAAGCGTGAGCCGCCACGCCCAGTCGAAAGTAGTAATTCTTATGGGCTTTCTTAGTCAAAATGAACTATTCTCCATATTTCAAAATAAGTAAAATAAAGTAAAAATTATGTATGCCCAGGATTTAGTTAGGACAGACTAAGTAAAACTTTTTGTGCTTCTGGCTAGAATTATAAAAACTTGGTAAAATTATCTGGTTTTGATCAGAATTATCAGCATGCTTAGCTTTTTTTAATTATTGAGAAATAAATTATATTAAATACAGTTTTATAAGAAGTTTATGAAAATATGGTGCTCATGAGCACAGTGGCCCACACCTGTAAGTCCCAGGTACTCAGGAGGCTGATATAAGAGGACCACTTGAGCCCAGGTCAAGGCCAGCCTGGGCAACATGTATAAAAATATACATGGATGGGTGGTTTTTAAAGGTTGAGAATCACTTAGCCAATAACTTCAAACTTCTGAATGTACATTATGGTCTTACTGTGCTCTACTAATCTACAAGCCAAGTGATACCGTACTATTCTTAGTAATTGTCACTGTATATAATAAGTTTTGATTTTGGCACACCTAGGGAAAAACACATCATAGTGCTTTATATCCAAACTGAATAAGAGAACCTTTTTAATAAAACTCAGTTTCATTTTTCTTCAGTTATTCCATTTTTTAAAATTAAATTTCAAACATACATTAGAAGTCTAATTCCATTGAATCGATCACCCATTTTCAAGAAGTATCCATTCATAGCTGACTTTATGTATACATCCACCCACTCTATCCCTTAGATTACCGTGAAGAAAATTCCAATCATATTTTATCTAAACATTTCTCAATCTATAGATAGCAATAGCCTATTCTGATAACTTACTACATTTTCAGGCACTGTGCTAAGTATCTTAACATGGATTCTCTCATTTAACCTTTGGAAAAAATGACTTAGATACTACTACTACTATTTTCCTAGTTAAAAGCTGGATGATTCTGACAACCCTCTGTGTCTCACTTCTTCTCCAGTAAAATATAGAATAATCATCATATATACATACATAGGACTGTCCTAAGAATTAAACTGGTCAAAACACACAAAGCAAAGCACTTAAGGCATACTAAGGATTTAATGCTTGCTATCAGTTATTCTTAGCAGTAATTTTAAAGGATTTATACTGTTAGAATTTATATTGTTGCAAATTTATATTGTTCCTTATTTAAAGCTCTATATGAAGGGGAGATGATAACAACCATAAGAGTTCAGGAAAGTGACAGAGAGTAGAAAATGTGAGCAACTGTGAGGAAAATCTGAAAGGGTAGAAATTTCTATAAAGTATGGGAAAGACATTAAAATCCTCACATAAATAGAACAGGGACCAAAAGCTAACTTTAATTAAATCTCAAAGGTCACAGTGACATCATATGGTATTTCAATTACCTAAGACTTCATTAGAATAGGATGTCACTTTCTATTGCTGTCTTCAAAATCATTTATCTTTTCTTCTGTAATATCTAGTCTTCTGGCCGGGCGCGGAGGCTCACGCCTATAATCCCAGCACTTTGGGAGGCTGAGGCAGGCGGATCACGAGGTCATGAGTTTGAGACCAGCCTGACCAACATGGTGAAACCCTGTCTCCACTAAAAATCCAAAAATTAGCTGAGCATGGTGGCGCACGCCTGTAATCCCAGCTACTCAGGAGGCTGAGGCAGGAGAATTGCTTGAACTCGAGAGGCAGAGACTGCAGTGAGCCGAGATTGCGCCACGGCACTCCAGCCTGGGCAACAGAGTGAGACTCTGTCTCAAAAAAAAAAAAAAAAAAAATAGAATCTTCTGTTAATCCTATCCAAAATGAAACCCCCCCCCACAAAAAAAAAGTGAGCAGTGAAAAGTCGTAAGTACATTAATATATGTATAATTGTCATCCACAAAGGAGAAAAACAGAGGGAAGAGAAAAAATATTAGAAAAAGTAGTTACGGATAAAAGTTTTTCAAATTTGATGATCTACAGCTCTTAGAAGCTCAATATCCCCCAAGCACAAGAAACATGCAGAAAACTACACTAAGGTATATAATTTCCAAACTGTTTGAAACCAGTGATAAAGAGAAAACATTAAAAGCAACCAGAAGAGAAAAAAGATACATTGTATACAAATGAACAAAGATAAAACAGATTCCTTGATGGAAACAATGAGAGTAGAGCAACATCTTTAAACTACTCAACGAAAACTTTCAGCCTAGAATTATTTATCCAGAAAAGTTAATATGAAGGGGAAACTACTGGGAGTAATAAAGATGTGTTCACTATTTTGACTGTGAATATGGATTCACACACAGTCTATCACTACAAAGCAAAGATCTAAAACCTATACCACTACAAAGCAGAGATCCAAAAGTGCTATGACCTTATAAGGGTACAGTAAGAGTAACCTGCCCCTCTATCATCTCAAAAAGACTGAATGACAGTAACAATGACACTGCAGAAGACGGAAGACGAGAGGGGAGACCCTTAGAAGCTGTATCCACAAAACACTTCACATGTGAATTTTTAGACCAAGTGCCCATCATCTTGGTGGTTCAAAACTTCATTCCGGAAATTTAACTGTCGGAAACTGGTAACGCTTCCAGGCAATAGCAACAGGACATTCAATCCTTTATTGTGGAAAGCGTCTTAATTTTAGACCAAAAAAAAAAAAAAAAGCGTATAATTTTTCAAGGAAAGAGGAAAGTTCAAAGTTTTAAAAGACTACATATATAAGCGAAAACATATATAAGCAAAACAGACCCACCAACAGAGGCAAAACAACTATATGTACTCCATTTAAAGAATAAAACACAGCTAAAATGTTCAGGCAACTATTTAAAATTTTAGATGAAGAACACAAAAGACCTCTTTGAACTTTTTTTGCTATCTAAAAATAAAGTTTTTAAAAGGGGGAGGAGCTGGCTGATTTAAAATATTTAAATCATAATGGATGGGTTTTAATGGCAGTTTAGACATAGTTAAAGAGAATATTTGTGAACTGAGATTGTTCAGAGAAAAGTGTCTTCCCGTTTTGCACTTTCAATGTGAAAAAAAGGCGGGGGGAATATAAACATTAAGAGAAACAGAGAATGGATTGAGGGGGGTCTAACATACATCTAACTGGAATTCCAGAAGAAGGGCCAACAAATAATGCAATACATGGAATATTTTAAGAGATTACTGATTGAAAGACACAATCATAACGCACATTTTTAAAGACATCTTTGTTATTCTTTACACAGTTTCTTTAGGTATACTTCTGTGTATAAATTATGTATCTTGTGACTCGTAAAGACTTTTAAGACTCTTAAAGTACAAAGGCCACGCATGGTGGCTCACCCCGTAATCCGCAACAATTTGGGAGGCTGAAGTGGGAGGATTGTTTGCGGCCAGGAGTGCAAGACCAGCCAGGGTAATATAAGTGAGACCCTGTCTGGACAAAAAATTTTTAAAAATGACTGAGGGTGGTGGCACATGCCTGTGCTTCCAGCTACTTGGGAGGATCACCTTAGTCCAAGAGTATGAGGCTGTAGTGAGCTATGATCACACCACTGCTCTTCAGTCTTGGTGACAGAGTAAGACCTCATCCCTTTAAAAATAAAAAAGTATGTAGTCATTATTGATATGAAATAAATTTGCCTATTTGCCAGGAAATATTCAAAGGGTAGGGATACCACAGTAAATAAGGTAAAGTAAGGTCCTGTTCTTCCTTTCCTTACATTTTAATTAAGGAGAAAACAAAAATTTGAATAGGGTGATGTGACAGAGAGGACGTAAGTGGCTAAACATTCTACATTGGATACATGGACAGAAGGGAGCTCTTGAAGATGTGATGACACGTACAATTATTTCAAAGATAGGAACTAGGCATGCACAGAGAGATAAGAGATGAACTGTAAATAATCAGAGATAAATCTGCATTTTTGCAAAGGAAAATGACCAACTGGTTTTATTCTTTGCAATAATTTTGCCAATTAATAAAATTTCCACATGGGATACTTCTCAACCAACCTGCCCTCTTTGCCAAATGGGTAACTTTTATCTGTGGAACTAACAACTCTGTGTTTCTTCCTTAAGTCTTCTCTCCTGATATTCTTCTCTTTCAAGTTAACTCTTAGCCATACGGAATTATTCTCCTTCTAGCCATAAGCAATGATTCTGCTGGGTAAATGACTCACTGAACCTATGGGCTCTTCAGATAGTTTGATATCCTAATAGGATCAGAAACTATAATATTAAAATTAATGAGGCTATGTTTTAGCAATACCCAAATGAATTAATTCAAATTTTAAAGATACTCAGATGAACTATTATGGAACCAAATACTCAATCTCAGTCTCATACAGACTATACAACTCCAAGATAGCAAGGACAGAGCACATTTCTTCATTACTGTATAGTTATCACCTAGCAAGGTACCTCGCATATGGTGAGTACTCAAACACCTACCAAACAAATGAGATCAATGAATACTCATTTGTTGAGTGAAGTTCAATAAACAAACCATTTTGTCTGACAATAAATGTACCCCATGAAAAAATCATACTTGGATAGGAAATCTCTATTTGTTGCCATAGCTCTGAATCTAGCTCCCTAAGAGGACTGATGGTAGATATGTATTTACGTATCACTTCTACCAAAAATGTATTCAAATTTTTCAATTACTTGGATTTCACCTGAAAGAATTTTTAGGGTCGGACATGGTGACTCACTCCTATAACCCCAGCACTTTGGGAGGCCGAGGTAGGTGGATCACCTGAGGTCAGGAATTCGAGACCAGCCTGGCCAACATGGTGAAACCGTCTTTACTAAAAATACAAAAAGTAGCCGAGCATGGTGGTGGGCGCCTGTGATCCCAGCCACTTGAGAGGCTGAGGCAAGAGAACAGCTTGAACCCAGGAAGCAGAGGTTGCCGTAAGCCAAGATCGTACCACTGCACTCCAGCCTGGGCAACACAGGAAGACTGTCTCAAAAAAAAAAAAAAATTTTTTTTAGAAGAATTTACAGAAGAACTAAAAAATGAGTTTCAGCAAAGGTTCTTTTAAAGCTATGAATAATGCAAACCACCTGGGATGATTTGCCAGTATTCTTAAAAGATTGTAAAAACAATTTTTTATATCCAGGCCATAATACAAGATTCTTATCTAACTAGCCCAGAATAGGAATGAGGCATCAATGTATTTTTTTAAATCTCCCTAAATAGTTTTAATATAAATTTAGAATTGTGAATATCTGCTCTCAAGTTTATCCATACAAAATCTTAATTCAAAAGTCCAATTCTAAGAAAAGTTATTCCTTCCCTTCCTTTTCTTCTTTCCCTTCTCTCTTCCTCTCTCCCTCTCTTTTTTTTTCTTTTTCTTTTTTTTTTAATAATGGAGATGGGGGCCAGGTGCGGTGGCTCATACCTGTAATCCCAGAATTTTGGGAGGCCGAGGCAGGTGGATCACAAGGTCAGGAGTTCGAGACCAGCCTGGCCAACACAGTGAAAGCCCATCTCTACTAAAAATACAAAAAAAATTAGCCGGGTGTGGTGGCACACACCTGTAGTCATAGCTACTCAGGAGGCTGAGGTGGGAGAATTGCTTGAACCCAAGAGGCGGAAGTTGCAGTGAGCCGAGACCATGCCATTACATTTCAGCCTGTGTGACAGAGTGAGACTCCATCTCAAAATGAATGAATGAATGAATGAGATGGGGTTTCACCATGTTGCCCAAGCTTGTCTCTAACTCCTGGACTCAAGAGATCTACCAGCCTCAGCCTTCCAAAGTGCTCAGATTACAGGCGTTGGCCATCACACTCTGATGAAAAGCTATTTCTTTAAGAAAATATTTTAGAGAAACCTCACTTATATCATTCAAGTAACTACCATCATAAACTATCTTACTCTTTAATAAAAATATCTGATACTAGGTTTTAAGTAGCCACTCTCTCTTAAACAGTATCCTTAAAAACAATCTAAAATTACTCTTCTCTAACTATACACAAAACCGCAATAGAATATAAAAAATATTAAGGTGGAGCCAGGTGTGGTGGTTTATGTCTGTAATCTAAATACTTTGGGGGACCAAGGCAGGAGGATCACTTGAGGCCAGGAGTTCGAGACCAGCCTGGGCAACACAGTGAGATCCTATTTCTTAAAAAAAAGAAAGAAAAAAAAATTAACGTTATTAAGGTGGAACAAAGGTGACTTTCACTTTCAGCCAGGACACAAGTGACTGGTACCAGACTAGCCCGTGTCACCAAAAACTATAAAAGACAGAAATACATGAGGCAACTATATTCCGTCACTGAACCACATGTAGACAAAAATCTACATTCCTTTAGAGAGCATCATAATCATCCTAACTCTTTGTCTGTAGACAATTTTATGGTAACTGGAACAGAGAGCTAGAGACCAAGTAGAACAGAGGCAAAAATCATGATGTAGGCTCATGAGTGGCTGAAATCCATGGGGCAGGGCACTGGAATGGAGGAAATGATGTAGGATGAGAATGGGGAACAGAGGGTAGATAGAGGGAAGAGAAGATATTGAATATGTGTGAATTCCTCACAAGTCCTTGGTCAAAGTCTGGGCTATCTATGACAGGGTGAGATTACACAAAGTTTAGCAGACAGCAGTTGCTAAAAGTTGACACTGGAAGAGAAGAACTAGAGACCACAGAGTTCCAGAAGAATTCAGTTTGAATTCTATCTTCAGAGGAGAAAGACTGTTAATCTCCCTGGGATCTACCTGAGAAACCAGAAAGGTCACCCTTAAAGGACTATACTATCCTGGAGTAAGCTCTACCCTAGGCCTGTCCTGTCCTAACAAAACCTAAATAAAACCAAGCCTTGACAAGATCTAATAAGAAACAAGGTTCAGAAATCAGGTACCACCAACTTAGAAAGGCTTGGGAAATGACTTGGGCTTTCTACAGATCTTCCCTAACAAAGCATAAAATCAAGCTTACACAAGCTTACAGTAATTTAAATGCCTACTAGAACAATCAAGTCTTCAGAGGAAGATAAAATTTCTAGAATTTCTACAGTGTATTGTCCACAATGTCCAAATCGCAATAAAAAATTACCAGGCATTCAAAGAAATAGGAGAGCATAACTCATAGCAAAGAAAAAAGTATTCAATACAAATTGACACCAAGATGATCTAGATGTTCTAACGAGCTAAAAGTTTAAATGGGCTACTGTATATTTACTCAAACCTTTAAATGAACATAGGTTCTTAGTGAACAAACTGACAAGAAATCTTGATAGATGGAAACTACTAAAAGAGAAAAAGGAAATTCTAGAAAAGTACAATAACTGAAATGAAAAACGTCACTGGACAGACTTAGCAGCAAATGGGAGATGTCTGAAGAAAGGGTACGTGAACATGAACACACATCAATAAAAAGTATCCAGTCTGAAGAAGAGAGGGAGAGAATAAATTGAAGAAAAATGAACAATCATCAGAGACCTTTGTGACAAAACCAAATAGTCTAACATACATGTAACTGAAGTTCTGGGAGACTTGGGGTGTTTTTTGTTTTTGGAGATAGGTCTCACTCTGTCGCCCAAGCTGGAATGAGCACTGTGGCACGATCACAGCTCACTGCAGCCTCAACCTTCTGGCCTCAAGCAATCCTCCCACCTCAGCCTCCCAAGTAGCTGGGACTACAAGCATGCACTGCCATGCCTGGCTAATCTTAAAAAATTTTTGGTAGAGATAGGGTCTTACTATGTTGCCCAGGCTGGTCTTGAACCCCTGGGGTAAAGTGATCCTCTCACCTCAGCATCCCAAATTCCTGGGATTGCAAGCATGAGCCACCACAACTGGCTGGGAAATCTGTTTTGAGGAATAATGGCCAATTTCCCAAATTTGATGAAAATCAGCTCAGTGAACACCACAGAGGATTAACAGAAAGACAAACATATCTAAAAACTTCATGGTCAAATGGGAAAGGTCAAAGAAAAAGAGGAAATCTTGAAAGAAGCCAAAGAAAAGCCATAAAACATTCAGGAAGGAACAATATGAATGACATCCAAAACAATGGAAGCCGGACTACAAAGTAGTAATATCAATATCTTTTTAATGTTGAAAGAAAAAACTGTCAACCCAGAATTCTAGAGAAAATTATCCTTCTAAATGGAGGATTTTTTTGTTTTTGTTTTTGAGAGAGTCTCTCTCGGTCACCAAGGCTGGAGTGCAGTGGGGTGATCTCGGCTCACTGCAACCTCCACCTCCTGGGTTCAAGCAATTCTCCTGCCTCAGCCTCCCAAGTAGCTGGGACTACAGGCACAGGCTCCCACGCCCAGCTAATTTTTTGTATTTTAGTAGAGACGGGGTTTCACTGTGTTGCCCAGACTGGTCTTGAATTCCTGAGCTCAGGCAATCCACCCGCCTCAGCCTCCCAAAGTGCTGGGATTACAGGTGTGAGCCACCGCACCCGCCTTAAATTGAGGATTTTCATATGACAAGAAGGTGAGAGTATTCATTGTCAGCAAATCTGCAAAACAAGAAATGCTGGAGAATATTCTTTAGGCCAAAGGAATATAACAGATAGAAACTCATATATACTAGAAGGAATAAAGTGAAACAGAAACAGTAATAAATTGGTAAATATGAAACACCAGCTTTTATTTTCCCTCCTCATAACTTCCTTAAAAGACAGCTTTTTTTTTTTTAAGTATTGTATGTTAAGGTACATAATGTATGAATAAATGATGTGGCAATAGATAAATGATGTGGCCACAGTACAAAAGATAGGAATTGAGTAAACTGAGTAATCCTTTTGTAAGTTACTAAAATCATACAATATTTTAAGTAGACATTAAGTTAAACTGCATATCACTATCCCTACAGTAATCGCTAAAAATAATAAAGTACAGCTTAAAAAGCCAACAGTAGATATAAAATGGAACATCAAAAAATATTTATAAACTTAAAATAATTCAGCAAAGAGACAACAAAAGAACAAAACACAAAAAAAAGAAACAAAAAACAAACAGTAAATAGTAGACTTAACCTAACCATATCACAAGTTACATTAAATATAACAAGATTACAGGTTCCAATTAAAAAACAGAGAAAGGAGCCTGGCATGGTGGCTCATGCCTGTCATCCCAACACTTTGGGAGGCAGAGGTGGGAGGATCACACTTGAGCCCAGGAATTCGAGACCAGCCCAGGCAACATAGCAAGACTCCATCTCTATAAAAATTACAAAAATTAGCTGGCTGTGGTCCCAGCTACTTGGGAGGCTGAGGCAGAAGGATTGTTTCAACCCAGAAGGTTGAAATGTTTGAGAAGTAGCCAGAAAGCCAGTGTAGCTGTAGCAGAGATGGAGGATAGGCAGAGTAGTAGCAGATAAAATGCATATATAGGGTCTTTAAAGTCACTATAAAGATTGAAGAGTCACTGCAGGTTTTGAGCAGGGGAGTGATACAGCCCAACTGAGGATTCACTCTAGCAGTTGTATTACGAATAAACGCAAGGGAGGTAGTATTAGAAGCATAGAGACTACTGCAGTAACCTAGGCAAGAAATGATGGTGGTAGAGACGAGGCTAGAGGCAACAGAGGTAGTAAGTGGTAGGATTTGGTGATATATTTTGAAGGTGAAGCCAAAAGGATTTCCTGATAAGTTTACATTTGCATATGAGAAAGGAGTAGAGTAGAGGATGGTGCCAAGATTTTTGGCCTATGCAACTGAAAAAAAAATCCAACTGCCAAACTGAGATGGGAAAAGGCTGCCAGTGAAAAAAGGTTTGGAGAAGATGATCGGTAGCTGAGTTTTGGATGTGTTATGTTTGAAAAAGTAGACATTCAAGTGGGAGATGTTAGAGTCTGCAGGGCAGGCAAATCTGAAAGTTCAGGAATAAACAATGACCTAGAAATATAAATTTAGAAATCAACAACATATAGATGGTATTTTAAGCCCTAAGACTATACGTATAGATAATGGCGTAAACCCTGGTACATCCAACCTAGAAGAACAAAGAAAATAAGCATTTTCTTTGAGGTTCAGAAAAAGTAAACAGTAATTAGTAGGAAGAAAATGAAAACAATGTGTTCTCCTGGTAGCCAAGTACATAAATGTGTTAAAAGGAACATTAAAAATGTCAAATGTTGCTGATACAATAAAGTGTTAAGATGAAAACTGAGAAATCACCTCTAAATTTAGTCATGTAGTGGTTATCAATGACCTTGAAAAGAACAACGTTGGTACAATGCTGACAGTCAAAAGTATGTAAATTTAGACAGAATGGGACAGGAGGAATTAGAGACCATGATTATAAGCAATTCTTTCAAGAAGTTTTTCGGGGACAGCTCTGATGGCATGGAAAGGAAGTTAAAGAGAAGGATTCATGTTTCGTTTTTAAAAATGGAAGAAAAATAGCAGCATACTGAAATACAGGAATAATTGTTAGAGACTGAAAAACTGACAGTCTAGCAGAAAGAAGGGCAAATTTCCAAAACAATGTCATTGGCTACATGAGAGGGGATGGAACTCAGTTTGTAAGTAGAGAAATTAGCTTTCTGAAGGAAGAGAGTCAAGCTAAGATAACAGAAATGTAGAAATATGGGTACAGGTACTTGCTGGAAAAGCAGATGTGGTAGAGGGCGTCTGTAGTTCTCTTTTGTTAGCGTCAGTTTTCTCAGTGAAGTTGGAAGCAAATGCCAATATTTCAGAGTAAGGATGAAGTATTTGACATTTAAAAGAGGAAAAGGTATGAATATACAATATGACTTCCAGATAACAATAAGGGTCTACTTGAGGGAAGTGGTCAGGAATTGAGAATGTGACCTACTGGTATCATTATGCTAGAATGTGTTTTTCTCCTGTGATATTCAGCTGGATAAACAAAATATGATAGGAAGGAAGTCCGGTTTAATCAGGACTGTAGTTATGCTGCCAAGTGAATTCAAAAAGTGGGATATGGAAGTCAAGGCTAAATGCAAGGGAGTGATTAAACTGATTAGCCATGACATTGAACAGGGAAGGAGTTAAATGAGAACACAAAGGGATGAGGTAAAGTGAAAGGGTAGTAGGATCAATGGATTAAAATAAAAGTCACTGTGTGGTTGAATAATTGTAGAAGTTTCATACTAAGCAGAATGAGCTGGAGTAAGAGATGTGGCCACAGACAGGAATGCTTAAAATTGAATAGGATTATTACAAATTACAAGGTCTAGTATATGAGTATGCATGTGAGTGGCTACAGCAGTGTAAACGACAAGAACACTGGAAAGGAGGTCAAAGAACACAAAGACTAGAGTGTCTGAATGATCAAATCCATGTATATTAAAATTGCTAGGACTTAATAGTAGCATTCTACAGTTTACCACTGAGTTAGGGAAAAAAACCTTTGAGAGATGAAGGGGAATGACCCAAGGGTTTTTAGATGACAGCAGCAATGAGAGGTTATAGGTGATGACATAAAATTAAAATCTGTATATTTTAGGGAGGAAAGAGAAAGAATGGTCTAAAAAAAAATGGTAAAAAGATCTATCTCATACCTCCAGGCCCAGTCATACATGAGATGTGAAAGAAAAAGTCACCAGTCATGACAGTTGCAAGAGAAACAATGTCCATTAAGCCAAACAAAGAAAATGATCAAAAAAGAGGCTGGGGATATACAGATTCTGATGACACCCAACAATTCCAAAGGACAAAGTGGCAGAATCAGGCACATGTAGTGCCTATGGAATTAAAGTGTGACAGATGAGGGGACACCTGGGAGTGTGGCACTTGTACTCTCTTGGGTAGGTAACAGAAAAATACGGATAAAAAATGTAACAATATTGGTCTAGTAGATATAAGACTGATAATGATGCAGAGGCTGCAAATGGTGGTGGTAATGAAGGATGCAGTTTGGATCTTCCTCTTGTAAAACTGTCAATAGAAAAGAAATTCTAGTGTCAGCGAGTCAACACCATCTTCACATCAAATGAGGACTGAAGTGTAAGACAGTGTGGTCTTAAAGTGACTATTCATTTCAGGAGAAATAAATACCTTTCTCCAAAATATATTCTCTCCAAATTTATTCCATCTTGCGCCATGCTGCAATCGCTAATGTTTCTCATGAACTACCACATGCCAAACTTGTCAGCATTATTTTTCAAATGACCCAATATAACAAATTTAATAGACATGGTTCCATTTTTTTCCTGGAGACCTTCTTCATAGGATCCTCAGTTTTCATTCCTCATTCTAAACTGTCTTACCCCATGGCTGTCATTTTAGGCATTCCCTTACCTTTTACTTTCTTGGTTTACTAACTTATTTTGGTGAATCACATTCTCTAATGGCTTTCCAAAAAGAGGTACATAAGAGGCAAAGCTTCTGAATACTTGCATGATGAAACAAGTCTACATTTTATTCTCACATTGATTTATACTTTAGCTCCAGAATTCTAGATCGAGACTGGGCATTGTGGCTCACACCTGTAATCCCAGCTACTTGGGAGGCTGAGGCAGGAGAATCACTTGCACCCGGTGGGCAGGGGTTGCAGTGAGCCAAGACCGCGCCATTGCACTCCAGCCTGGGCAAGAAGAGCGAAACTCCATCTCAAAAAAAGAGCATTCTAGATTGAAAATCTTTGCCCTTCATCTCCCGACTTTCTTTTAACGATCCTGTTTTTTTGTTTTGTTTTTGGAGACAGAGTCTCAATCTGTCACCCAGGCTGGAGTGCAGTGGCATGATCTCAGCTTATTGCAACCTCTGCCTCCTAGGTTCAAGTGATTCTCTTGCCTCAGCCTCCCGAGTAGCTGGGACTACAGGCATGAGCCACCACACCCGGCCTAACGTTCCTATTTTGATTCCTATTTCATTGCTGGCTTTGGAAACTAAAAATTTACTAAAATTTTTCTGTATTTTGAGTAGAGATGGGGTTTCACCACATTGCCCAGGCTGGTCTTGAACTCCTGAACTCAAGTGATCCACCTACCTCAGCCTTCCAAAGTGCTAGGATTACAGGTATGAGCCACCATGCCCGGCCTAATGTTCCTATTTTGATTCCTATTTCATTGCTGGCTTTGGAAACTTTATTGATCTTAACCTTAATCCATAGCATACTATCATTTTATGATATTATACACCTTGATACGGGTCTTTTTAAAAATCATTGTTCTGGGCATTAAATGGGACATTTCATCCTGATGACTCTATGTTCTTAGATGAATTTCTTCCAATAGTTATCTAACAATTTCCCAACGTTTGTTTTCTTTTTTCTCTAATTTATACTGATCGTCTGCTGGAACTCATAATTTTTTTTCTTTTAAATTTTCTTGCGAGGGTGAAAAGGTCTCTAAATCCTAAAAGAGAGGTAGGAAGAGACAGTGAAATGAAAAAGCATCATTATTGACAATATGGAAGGAAGTCAGGACCTTCGAGACTGAAGGTCCCCAGAGCTTAGCGGGCAGATTTACACTTAATCTCCCTGATTTCAGCCTGGTACTTCCTCCCCACGTGGACCTAATATCCCCAAGTCCAGTGCCTCTCTGATTTTGTTTCTCCAGAGAATAGGTCCAACTTTTGTGACACCTATCATCTCTAGGTACTAGGTATTACAGGTTCCTGAGAAATATATTGATTGGCTTCCTTCATATCTCCTTTGCATGGCCTTAGTTCATTCAACCCCATTATGTCAAATATCAGATCCACCAAACCTCCATTCATTTACCCTGCTTTAAAAAAAAAAAAAAAAGGACTGAAATCCCCATTGATGTCTCTTCCCCCATTGTTAGTCTTTATAAGTCTATAGATTTTTTAATTCCTTTAATGTGAATAGAATTTTTGGAGGGAAATGGAAAAACCCCATGGTTTATCTAGAAACCTAGTAATGTTCTCAGGTACAAAATTTCATGCAGTTCTATAGCTGCTTTCCTTTTTCAAAACAACTTCCAAAGCCATAAAATAAATTGAAGACTTCAATTAAAAAAAAAAAAATTTAAGAAAGAGAAAAAAATAAAACATGTGGGTTGCAACTGTAATAACAGCCAATAATAGCTAAACTGTTATTGAGTGCTTACTATGCTAAGCACTTTATAGGTACAATTCTCAGTACTTGTAATCCTCACAACAACCTTATAAAATTGGTAGTATATTTTCACTTAAAAGATACACACACAAAACATAGCTCATCTTTTTCACTCTGCAGCAATTATTTTAATTTAAACAAAAAATTCAAAAAGCAGGGAGAGGCAAGAAAAAACAAAATACAGTTACAGACTGTATAAGTGGATGATTATGGAATGAAGCTAAATTCAGAGGAAAATTCACATCTTTTTGATTAACTGGGGTTTCATGTAAGATTCTAAAAAGAATACAGCAAAAGCAAACTAAGCAAAAAATTAATAAAGATAAAAGAAAACTGTAAGGATCAGAACACCTCTAAAGAATAGAATAAATGAATTTAAAAACTGGGTCACTAAAATGACCAGTAAAGACCATAAACTTATGGCCAATCTAATAAAGGACAGGAAATAAACTCAGCTATAAAGCATCATAAACAGGTTGGGCATGTGGCTCACGCCTGTAATCCCAGCATTTTGGGAAGCCAAGGGGGGCAGATCACGAGGTTGAGATATTGAGACCATCCTGGCCAACATGGTGAAACCTCGTGTCTATTAAACATACAAAAATTAGCTGGGCGTGGTGGTGTGCACCTGTAGTCCAAGCTATTCAAGAGGCTGAGGCAGGAGAATTGCTTGAACCCAGGAGGCGGAGGTTGCAGTGAGCCCAGATCGCGCCACTGTACTCCAGCCTGGTGACAGAGTGAGATTGTCTCAAAAAATAATAATAATAGTGAACAATCATAAGATATAACTATAGATCTTCATAAAATCTTGTTGTTTAATTTAACATTTTTTAACCTCTACTAAATAATTTCCTAAGAAAATACAAAGTATCACAATTGCAAAGTTGACTCAAGAAGAGATGGGAGCTGGGTGCAGTAGCTTATAACTGTAATCCCAACAATTTGGGAGGCCAAGGCCGGAGGACTGCTTGAGGCCAGGAGTTCAAGACCAACCTGGGTAATATGGCAAGACCCCATCTCTTTAAAAAAAAAACACACAAAAAAAAAAATTAGCCAGGCATGGTAGTCTACACCTGTAGTCGTAACAATTTGGAAGGTTGAGGCAGGAGGATCACTTGAGACCAGGAGGTTCAAGGTTACAATGAGCTATGATCACGCCACCGTACTCCAGCCTGGGTGACAGAGCAAGACACCCTGTCTCCTAAAAACAAACAAACAACCCAGAAGGGATAGGAAACCTGACTCAATCAATAAGCATATAAGAAATTGAGAGTCTTGGCCGGGCGCGGTGGCTCAAGCCTGTAATCCCAGCACTTTGGGAGGCCGAGACGGGCGGATCACAAGGTCAGGAGATCGAGACCATCCTGGCTAACCCGGTGAAACCGCGTCTCTACTAAAAAATACAAAAAACTAGCCGGGCGAGGTGGCGGGCGCCTATAGTCCCAGCTACTCGGGAGGCTGAGGCAGGAGAATGGCGTGAACCCGGGAGGCGGAGCTTGCAGTGAGCTGAGATCCGGCCACAGCACTCCAGCCTGGGCAGCAGAGCGAGGCTCTGTCTCAAAAAAAAAAAAAAAGAAATTGAGACTCTTAAAGAACGAGCTCTAAAAGTCCTTAAGTCCAGAGAGAGGAAGGGGGAATGTTGGTAGGGAGAGAAAAGAATGGAGCAGAAAGCGTTAGCTAAGACACATAGAAGTGGCTAAGCACAGTGGCTCATGCCTGTAATCGCAGCACTTTGGGAAGCCAAGGTGGGGGATCACTTAAGGCCAGGAGTTTGAGATCAGCCTGACTAACATGGTAAAACTGTATCTCTACTAAAAATACAAAAATTAGCCACGTGTGGTGATGTCCACCTGTAATCCCAGCTACTCGGGAAGCTGAGGTATGAGAATCACTTGAATCCAGAAGGCAGAGGTTGCAGTGAGCCGAGATCATGCCACTGTACTCCAGCCTGGGCAACAGAGAGGCACTCTGACTCAAAAATCAAAACAAAACAAAACAAAACGATACACAGAGGCAAACTAGTTCTAAGGTTAAATGGCTCTCCTAACAAATACAGGTCTAAGAAACTGCATGTACAAAGTTGGAGGGTTAAGTAGAGGGTTCCTGCTACTAGAGTGGAAGTGGAAGATAAGAGATTGTTTAGTAAAGAAGTTAACTTTGCCCAAAGAGAGGTCTAGCCTTTGCCTTCAGTCCCTGGCAGGTAAACTCTAACCCCCTGAAATGTCCTGCCTGATAAAATTATCTTTGTTTGCCTGGGGACCTTGAGCCAAGCCAGATAGTCTGTGTCAACAATCTGATTTACAGTGGGAGCTCTGGGTCACATAGTCTCAGATCACCCTCAGGAGGAGCTGTCCTGGAGACTGAGGTCTGCCATGTGGCCGGTGAACCACATTTATATGACAAAGACTGACCCAATAAAAATTCTGGACACCAAGGTTTAGGTGACATTCCCTGGCTGGCAATATTCTGTGTACACTGTCACACATCACTGTCAGGTGGTATTCATGATGTCCATGGCTCCAGTGGGAGAAGACAACTAGAAACTCCACTTTTGGAACTCTCCTGGACTCTGCCCTGTGCATCTTTCCCTTGGATGATTTTAATCTGTATCCTTTCACTGTAATAAACATAACTGTGAGTATAATAGCTTGCAGTGAGTTCTGTAAATTCTAGCAAATTATCAAACCTGAGTGTAGTTTTGGGGAATCTTGATCTTACAAGTGGTGTCAGAAGTCAAAGGAGTCTCATGGATTACTATCTAATTTTATAGTTAGCATCAGAAGTGGGATCGCTTGAATGACCCTGACTTACTAAAACAGGTGGTTTGCAAAGAGGGAGGATGAGAAGGTGGGAACTGATAAACATTTAATTCTTGGATGGGTATCCAGTCATGCACGGTTATATAACTGCAGCTGCAGTTACTAGAGGTAAAACTTACCAATGGAATTTAGAAATGGTAGACCCAATTCCCGAGGAGGTGAACCACCAGATAAATAAGGAAATGCAAACTAGTAAGAAAAAAAAGTAGGCCAGGCATGGTGGCTCATGCCTATATACCAAGCACTTTGAGAGGTCCTGGCGGAAGGACTGCTTGAGCCTAGGAGTTCAAGATCAGCCTAGGCAACATAGAAGTCTTCATCTCTACAAGAAATAAAAAATTAGCCAGGTGTGGTGGCACAACTACTCAGGTGCCTGAAGTGAGAGAACTGCTTGAGCCCAGGAGTTCAAGCCTTCAGTGAGCCACTGCACTCAAAGCCTGGGCAATAGCGCAAGACCCTGTCTAAAAATAAAAAAAAAAAAAAAAAAGTTAATGAAACAATTCTTTTGTTACTGCTATCTGTACTAGCTAAAATGAAAACATAAGAGAATGTTAGGACAGATCCTGACACTGGGCCAAACTCAGATTTCAGCCAATCTGGGCTACAGTCACTAATCTCAGGGTCACTCCAAAAGGAAAAATTACGCTGGAACATTAGATACCATGTCTGTGACCTCCAGTTATAAGGAGGTAGTCTAGGTATGAGAAAGACAAAACTAAGAAACTACTGAAACCAGGGATTATAGTACAAATTGTCTCATTTTGATCAACAAATATCTTAGGTGATGTCAGAGAAACACTCTAATAAGGAAGGCAGTGTCCAGAAGAGTTCCCTATAAAATAGAAATAGTGGCCGGGCGCGGTGGCTCAAGCCTGTAATCCCAGCACTTTGGGAGGCCGAGACGGGTGGATCACGAGGTCAGGAGATCGAGACCATCCTGGCTAACACCGTGAAACCCCGTCTCTACTAAAAAATACAAAAAACTAGCCGGGCGAGGTGGCGGGCGCCTGTAGTCCCAGCTACTCGGGAGGCTGAGGCAGGAGAATGGCGTAAACCCGGGAGGCGGAGCTTGCAGTGAGCTGAGATCCGGCCACTGCACTCCAGCCTGGGCGACAGAGCGAGACTCCGTCTCAAAAATAAATAAATAAATAAATAAAATAATAAATAAATAAATAAATAAAATAGAAATAGTTTGTGCAGAATTTACAACCAGGAGAATGCAAAGAGGTACTCATTATACTTATAAGCAGGTAGCTTCTTTTTCCCTAAGGCTGAATTTGAAACTACCTGAGGAGCTGCTGATCCTGTGATCAGATGGGTGCTACACTATAAACTACTTTCTATTAATCAGCAATGAGCAGTTTGGGTTATGGACAATTCCAAGGCAAATGGACAGCATCTTGTTTGGAGGGCTACCACTATGAATACAGAAAGTAAAAAATCAATTTAGCGGGCACACGATTTTCCCCTATGTTAGGGTTTTCATGGAACTCTGCAGTTGGTGTCAGAAGTAATGGTGATCTTGTGGACTGTTTTGTAACTTTGAAAAGACGATGAAGAGAAAGACACTGGTAAAATTCAGTAATGTATGTTATACTTGCAACTCTCTTTGCAAAATTATAACAGTGAGAAAACTCTAACGCAACTGACTCCACCTTGCTTCTAACCTCACAAGCTGTCTTTGCTCATTCTCATATGTGGGTCAACCTAACTATGGGAGGAATTTATTTTATAGTTTAAGTCACTAGCAAGTGGTCACAAGATTTCTAACTTCCCCTATAGATAAGATCACTATTGTGAAACCCAAGATTAGTATTTGAGATATTTTTCAGGCTTTGCATTCTGCTGGACTAACTGATATAACCCAGGCTGGTGACCCATACCAAGAGACTAATTCAACTGTGACCCCTACTCAGGAAGTGACTCAGCATAACTCACTGCACAAAGACAGTTTTGACACCTCTATGATTTCATCCCTGACCCAACCAATCAGCAGCAGCCATTCGCTAACCCCTGCCCATCAAACTATCCTTTAAAAACCCTCATCTCCAAATTCTCAAGGAGTTGGAATTTGGATGGGAGATTTTGAGAAATATTTCCTCGCTCAGTCACTCTGCAATTATTAAACTCTTTCTCTGCAGAAACTCCTGCTGTCTCAGTGTATTGACTTTTTCTGGACAGGGGGAAAGGAGAGTCTGGCTGAGTGATAACATACTGAACACTTAAACTTTGACTACTGTTAAGTATTTCTTTTAATAGGGGCTCAACTATACTTTAGCAAAATAACCCTGGCAGCAATACAGACAGGATGAATTTGACAGAGTAAACCTCGAAGTAGGGAAAGTAGGGAGAATAGTTGTCAATCTGTTGTAGTAATGAGGGGCTGGCTTTTAAGTCCAATGACATGGTTTCAACAGTCCATCCAGAGAAAATAAAATGAAAGCATGAACAAAAGAGAAGAAATGTGTGACATTTCAGTATATATTTGTTCTCTGTCCTTATTCCTGGCATACAATTCCTAAAACCCTCAGAATCTCTGAAATAAGTATCTTTTTGCATGTTAACAAAATGACCAATGGCTGGGGGCTCCCAGACCGATCAGGATGGGTGATGTCAGGGGAACCAATGAGATAATTAAAGAGTTGGAACTTTCAGCCCTACTTCCTAACTTAGGAAGAGGAGAGAAGGGCTAAAGGCTGACATGATCACAAATGGTCAACAATTTAATTATGCATCCCTACATAATGAATCTCCATAAAAACCCAAAAGAATAAGGGTTGGAGAGCTTCCAGATACTGAACACGTGGAGGATAATGCATCCACCACAGAGGGTTGTGGGAACTGCACCCCTTCCCACATACTTCACCCTATGTATCTCTTCATCCAGTTGTTCATTTGTATTCTTTAAAATATTGTTGAGCTGGGCATGGTGATACACACCTGTATCTCAGCTACTCGGGAGGCTGAGGCAGGAGGATCATTTGAGCCCAAGAGTTTAAATCCAGCCTGGGCAACATAGCAAGACCTAATCTCTTTTTAAAAATTAAATAAAATATTGTCAAGTGGGGCACAGTGGTGCACATCTCTAGTCCCAGGTATGTGGGACACTGAAGTGTGAGAATCACTTGAGCCCAAGAGCTTGAGTTCAGCCTGAACAACAGAGTGAGACCCCGTCTCTTCAAAAAACAAGAAAAATTATCTCTCTCTCTCCATATATATATAGTTAAACAAAAATTACAGGAGGACATTGTTTTGGACTAAGCTCCTGCACGAGGCCCCAAGAGATCACACTAAAAATCAAAGTACAGACAGAACCAGAAGCAACATATAGTTCTCTTCCCCTTTGCAGTCACTGCTGAAGCAGGAGTGGCCAACATGAAGTTTAATCCCTTTGTGACTTCTGACTGAAGCAAGAACCACAAAAGGTGTTTCAATGCACCTTCCCACATTCATAGAAGGATTATGTCTTCCCCTCTTTCCTAAGAGCTGAGACTGAAGTACAGCATTCATTCCATGCCCATCCAAAAGGATGATAAATTTCAGATTGTGCAAGGACACTATAAAGGTCAGCAAACTGGCAACTTATTCAAAGTTTAGAGGAAGAAATATATCATCAACACTGAACAGGTGCAGTGGGAAAAGGCTAATGGCACAACTGTCCATGTAGGCATTCACCCCAGCATGGTGGTTATCACTAGGTTAAAACTGGACAAAGACCACAAAAAGATCCTTGAACAGAAAGTCAAATCTCACCAAGTAAGAAAGGAAAAGGCCAAAATACAAGGAATAAACAAGATGAGAAGATGCAGGAATAAAGCAATCTTATATACAAACTTTCACTGAAACTGTTGAAATGGAAAAAAAAAAAAAAATCAAAATGGAGTCCCTCATGCTGAGTTCATCAAACTGAAAATGAGTTATCAGACCATCCAAGAAATCAGGAAAGGGATAACACCCTAATTTCCCAAATAAGCCGGTTTCAATTGGTATGATAATGAGGCGCCCTGTCTTTAACCCCCCCCTTTTTTTCTTTTTTTTTTTGGTAAACCTCTCCTAAGGTGCTGTCTTTAATCCTTACAACAAAAGGTAACCTGAGGTAATTTGATGTTAATGAATCAGTTATTTCTCTATTGTTCTGCACTGCTCCAACCTTACTAGGAAAGTAACTTTGAAAAGACCAATCCACTTTTTATTCTTTGTTTTTGCTTTCTTCAGTCCCTCTCTGCCTATAAAACTAACCTCCTCTGCTCAGTTCACTGAAACACTTGTTTTATTTTATGGAATGAGGTATTGCTCAAATCTAAAAATCACAAATAAAACCAATTAAGATCTTTGAACTAAATTGTTGTAATTGCTGTGATTTGTAATAAATTGGCAGTAGTAAGTTAAATGCTTCCCTGAGTTCTGTGACCCATTCCAGCAAATGATCAAACTCAAGGAAGGGGTCGTGGGAATCGTCCCACCCCCAATTTACAGTAAGTCACTCAGAATACCAGAGGCCAGGGGACAAGCTCAGCTCAGTGGCTCATACCTGTAACCCCAGCACTTTGGGAGGCTGAGGAGGGAGGACAGCTTCAGGCCAGGAGTTTGAGGCTGCAGTGAGCTATGATGATGCCATTGCATTCCAGTCTGTGTGACAGAGCAAGAACCTGTCTTTTAAAAATATATATATATATTTTTAAAGTACCAGAAGGTGGGACTTACGACTGGTATTTGAAGTAGAAAGGTAGTTTGCAGGACTGAGCCCGTAACTTGTGGGACCTGACTCTAACTCCAGGTAGATGGCGACAGAATTGAACTGAATTATTGGACACCAAGCTGGTGAGAATCAGTCAATATGAGGGGAAACTGGTCACACACATGGTCACAGAAGTGCTCTGTGTTGTGCGAGCACAGCAGGAGAAAAAACAGGTTTTTAAAAAATTATACAAGAGATAATAAGGACTTAGATATAAGTGGTAAAGGAAAATGGTAAAAAGGGAATGATAATGGTTGAACTTTGAGGTGGCAAGGCCACTGAAGCGATTCTTTAATGAGGAAAAGTATGACATCTTCCTTTTCTTTTTGCCTCTCACCATCAACTTAAAAAGCTACAAGAAATCTAACACTCAAAAAAAGATCTGACTACAGCTGTGAAAAAGGTAATCTAATGTCTTACTGAGACTGTTAACAGACAATCTAAGATTTCAGACAAGTTATAGGTTAAGAGATTTCTGAACAAATTAAGAGTACAAAAATTTAATAAATACACTGTAAAGCTGTGAGAGATGCCTTGAAAAAGAGCAAAAAGCACTACCTTTATATAGTCAAATTTGAGACATTCTGTATTCTATATTCTCTATACCCTATGGAAGAAAATGAGCATATGGGTTAAGAGGAGATCTGCAGTCTGACTACCTGTGCTCAAATCCTGGTACTACCAATTACTATGAGACTTTGTACAGATTACTACAGCTTTCTGTAAGTAGGTTCTCTCACATTTAAAACAGTCATAATACCAGTACCTAAATCTCATGGGTAGTTGGTATGAATTAAATACATATTCATCACTCAGAAAAGTACCTGGCACAAAGTAAGGCTGAAATAATTGTTGACGATTAGGATTACTGTATCCCCTCTTTAAGAAGACTCTAATAAACTTCAATGAATTCTAATGAATTAAAAACTCTAAGAAATCATATCATTAAGAAACACATTTAAGTGTGGCTAACCCAAGTTCTCTTATACATTTTTGGCAATAGATTAATAAAATCTATTTCCATCCAGTCATAAAAACTGTTGCTTGAAAAACACTTTGGAAAATTCTGGACTATGGGTAAGTGACACCATCTTTTTACTTGTAATAAACAGATGCCATGGAAGCTAGAGAAATTTACTGAAGGATATTGTCACACAACTGACTAGAAATTTTAGTACAGTTCCCAAAAGTTCATATGAAGCACACTCATAGTAAATGAATACTACTGAATTCTGAGGGTACAAGGTTAAAATACAAAGGCATGTATTAGAGGGTCAGTAACTCTGCTTAGTTTTCATAAATCCCTAGCTTTTCTAATTTTATATGTAACATGAAATCAGTGTATTTATGCTTTGATGTTAAAAGGAATGCTGCTTTTGTAGACTACAGCCAAAAATACTATAGGACACCAAGAAAAAGCTTATTTGAATCACAGGAGTAGCAAACAAATGAATAACATAACTCCCCTCTTGTAAACCCAAACCTACAAAACGATACATTTTAACAAACATTCATAAGACAATTAGATATAAATGTGGAAATCTTTAAATAATTTACCAAAACATATATTGCTCAAGAAATTAAAATATGTAAAATTTAGATTTAAAAGAGACAAACTTATATAATCAATATTTGCTTTAAGAAGAATGATTTTACAAGCACTTTTTATAGTATTTCCTGGTAAGCAATTATGATTTCTGTACCTATGTTCTTTGTGTTCCAATAGCTGACAGTCTCTACATGTCAGTCTATCACATGTTTCACAGAAAAGTTTCAACTGTTCTTGTTTGTGTACAGGGCAGAAAACAGGGCGTTGACCAGATGCTCCGACAGACTCTGTAGCAAAATAAAACAAATATTTTTTAACTAAACATAAAATTTTTGTCTAGTTTTCTAAATTCCTATTGATGTTGCTATCCAAAGTTTATAAAGAATAAGTAGAAAATGCTATAGGAGTAAAAGAGGGAGGTTAACTGTAATCATTACAACTGCATCTATCTTACCTGAGACATCTTCTTTCTTCCTGATCAAGTGATCTTTAGTAAATTTTACTCTTTGATGTGCTTCGATACATGTCTTACATAGCCACTCTCCACATTCTACACAAAAGCCAACTGCACTTGCATTGTCTTCACAACTAGTACATACCTAAAAGAGGAAATAAGTACTAATCTAAATTAAATATATAAAATGTAGATCCAAAAAATAAAAAGAAAAAACTTGTTCTTAAATATACTGTCTATTTCACTGTACACAGAATAAAATTATTTTGTTATCCATTTATCTTCAACAAAATCCTTTTCCTTACAGATAATTCATGTAGGTAAAAATCTAAGTCTCAGAACACAAAGTCGATGGAGATTTGACTTTTTTTTTTGAGACAGGCTCTCGCTCTGTCACCCAGGCCAGACGGCAGTAGTGCAATCATGGTTCACTGCAGCCTCAACTTCCTGGGCTCAAGCAATCCTCCGACCTCAGCCTCCCAAGTAGCTGGGACTAAAGGCGCACGCCACCACGCCCGGCTAATATTTTTATTTTTTGTAGAGATGGGGTCTCACTGTGTTGCCCAAGCTGGTCTCGAACTCTGGGGCTCAAGCAATCCTCACACCCCAGCCTCCCAAAGTGCTGTGATAACAGGCATGAGCCACCATGCCCGGCCCAGATTTGATATTTTAAGTAATAACTTTAGTCTCATTTAACTAAGTTTGAGAGTATATAAGAAAGCTATCTTTAATTTTCTATTTGAAACAGGAATCCATAGCAGAACCACCCTAAATTACTTAATTATCCAAACATGCTTTTCTTACAATTTACAGTTTGATATCAAGATAGGAATATAAAGAAAAATTGAGAAGCATACCTGTTCTGATTTTTCATCAGAACTGCTAGGAGCTTCAGATGTGTCTTTCACAAAATAATTATCCACAAGGTCTATCTGTCTGCATTCTTGGCGGCATACTGGGCACCGTATTACACCAACTACAATATAAAATAACAACATTTTAAAATATTCTTCAGGAATAAATAAATAAATTGTGCATGATGTCCATATGGGAACATTAATTCATCACAGAGAAGACCAAAGAAATGAGCATCAAGAACTCAGTAAAATAACCCAGCGAGTTATTCCATTTGGGTAAAAGTGATATTCTATTTAGGAAAAGAAAAAACAAGCATTATGATGCCTCCCAAAAAGTGCTTCCTCATTACAATATGTAGTTAGCTGAATAATTGCCCCAAAAGAAATTCAGATCCTGATCTTTGGAAACTATGAGTATTAATTTACATGGCAAAAGGGACTTTACAGATGTGATTAAGGCTCTGGAGATGGTTTGTCCAGCGGGTCCTAAATGCTATCAAGTGACCTTATCAGAGGGAGCAAGAGGAAGAGAAGACTACAGAAGAGTGGAAGGCAATTACAGTAACAATGGACACAGGGAGTAGAGTGATGTGCTTTATAGATGAAGGAAGAAGCCAGAGGCCAAGAAAGAAAGGCAACCACTAGAAGCTGAAAGAGACGAGGAAATGGATTTTCTCCCAGAGCCACCAGAAGGAACCAGTCCTGCCACCACTTTTGACTTTAGTCCAATGAAAGGGATTTCAAACTGCTGGCCTCCATCATGGTAAGACAATAAGACAGGTGCTGTTTTAAGACACCCAGTTTGTGGTAATTTTGTTACAGCAGCAACAGAAAACTAATATACAATCTATCATCTTATAAATTCTGACTTGGTTAGAGATACTTGAATACATGCTAATATGAGAAGAAAGATCATCTGTGCCTTCACCTGCTAGTGTTTTAGGACTTATCAGAATGGATAAACTGTTGAGGTAACACACAGAGGCTAAAGAAGTAAAAATAGCACCAGAGTCGACACAATAAATTGACTACATGTCAGCCATGAAATTGAGAATACAGTATAAATGACACAATCCATACCTTCAGAAGGGTTCTAGATTAATACATAATTTTTATAGTTTATAATGTACACAACTACAGAAAGTACCAAAGACTGGAATATAAACCGAGTCCCCACGAGTTGTGTGGTACACAAACTGTAGTACCATATATAGTCATTCTGATGGAAAATGAAAACATAAATAAAACTTATCATTCTAAAAGAAGGGTGAGGTAGCTCATGCCTGTAACCCCAACACTTTGGGAGTGGGACGATCACTTGAGCCCAGGAGTTTGAGGCCAGCCTGGACAACATAGTGAGATGCCATCTCTAATTTTAAAATAAAATAATAATTAAAAAATAACTTGTTATAGATTTAAAATACAATAGTGTTCTTTTCAATATTTCCTCTTTATTTTACCAAAAATATGGTATAAAAATAAATAACAAGATCTAGGTCAAAGGAACCATACAAAAACAATTTTTCAAACCAAAGGAAGAAATAGTAAAGTGAAAAGAAAGGGGAAAAAGAAAAATATTTTCACATTTGGGAAAGCATGAATTAAAAACCTCTTGAGAAAGTGTATTATATAAAACTACAAAGAAGTATAAGTAACTGTAGGGACAAAGATCTGAGAGTAACTAACTCTTCTTAGAGTGAATCAGTTAAGTTTTCACCAAAAAACACTTCAACAGGGTCTTGAAGAATTAACATGAATATACTAGTGTGTAAGAAAGGGTTTACTTGGCAGGCCTGGGTTGCTCAAATGCTGCACATTCCTTCTTAAGAAAGGCCTGTCTTCAGGACTGGCCCTTTACAGGTTCCTGGGAGATGACCTCTGAGCCCGTGGAAAATTCTGCCTGATAAGAGTATTTTTGTATACCTGAGGCTTTAAGCCATACCGTGTTTGACCTCTGGGTGCACTGGAGTCCCAGTAGCTGATTATCAGTCCTGTGGGGGCTGCATGACAATGAGACTGATCTCCAAAATCTAGACACCAAGGCTCAGGTGAGATTCTCTGCTTGGCAATACTCCCAGTGTATTGTCCCATACTGTTGCTGGGGACATCTGAAAGCATGGGTCTGCTTTCTCTTGGACTTTGCACCGTGTATCTTTTCTCTTTGCTGATTTTAGTCTGTATCTTTCGACTATAATGTCTTCAACTAAAACAAAATGCAACCATAATAAAACAAATTTTCTCAATCCTATGGGTCCTTCTGGTGGATCACTGTTCCTGAGGCTAATCTTGGGGACCCCCAACCCAACTAAGAAAGAAGGAAACTGATAATAGCAAGTACAAAGTTTACAAATTAAATGAAAAAAGAATAGGAGGCTACAAAAGACAGCAGAAAATATATCTATCTTTCCTTCTATCTATATGTATGTAATTACATCTATGTAAAATACTGAGAAAATTAGTGAGAAATTTGCAACATCTAAATGAAGGAATATTTTTGTTGAAGGACACAAAAAATGGAGAGACATTCTATGTTCTAAGCAAGACAGATTCAATATTCTGAAAGGATCCGTTCTGTGTAAATGAATTATTCCATACAGTTCTATATTACACTTTCTGAAACTCAACAAGTTAATTCTCAGATTCTTATAAATTTCCAACTCAATCTAGCAGGCTGACATCACAGCTTATGGAGACAAAAATTCATCTTCTTCTTAGTCTAAATCATCACTAAAATGATATTAAGGAATTCAGAGGATTAACACAAGATCCAAAAAATGAGGGTGAAAGAAGGAGCAAGGCACATATATCAGTACGTAAGCAACTTTAGCAAATTTAGATGAAAAAGAATAACTCAACAGTGCAGAAGAAACCCAGTCCGTAGTACACAGGAATAACAAGATACACCTGAGTAAGACTTACTTGCTGGAAAAAATTTCAGAGAAGCTTGGAATTCAGTCACGAGGCATCAAGAAGTCCCAAAGAGACACAAGGGGATACATGCAAGTCTACAGACATCAGCAAACCCCACTCCTATACTGATTACTTACCTCTGACAGATTACTCAGCAGCCAGGGTATCTTACCCCCAAAACGAAAGAGTTGAAGGTTCTTTAGGGATCTTGTTGCTATCTGCTTCCATATTTATCAATAAATTTTAAAATTACATAAATGTCTGCTCTAAAAATGAGAGCTGGCCAAGTACAGTAGCTCACACCTGTAATCCCAACATTTTGAGAGGCCAAGGCGGGCAGATTGCTTGAGCCCAGGATTCAAGACCAGCCTGGGCAACATGGCAAAACGCTGCCTCTACTAAAAATACAAAAATGAGCCAGGCATGATGGCATGTGCCTGTAGTCCCAGCTACTTGGGAGGCTGAGGTGGGAAGACTGCTTGACTCCAGGAGGCAGAGTCTGCAGTGAGCTGAGATTGTATCACTGTACGCCAGCCTAGGCAACAGAGATCCTATCTCAAAAAAAAATAATAAAAATAAAAATGAGAGCCACTTTACATTTGAGTATGTATTCCCCTTATAAGTGGTGTACATCAGATGAGTGTGCCAGACTTAATCACTCAGTCCTAGTTGCTATGATGAGTTCCGATCATTATACAAAAAAACTGACACCCAGACTCTAAAAGCAAAGCTACTGACCAGTTTCATGCATAAAGTCCCTAGAAGTGATTTCATCAATTCAAACTCAAGTTCTACTCAAATTCAACTCAAACTCCATTCATACTTACTGAATTCGTTTCTTTTAAATGTCAATTTACTAACATTTTTATTTGGGGATGAGGGGTCAGTGGGAGATGAGATTCTTTCTAAAAGGCTAAAATACACAAGTCTACAAAGTAGTTTGTCTTTACAATGTTAAATGGAATTCAGTAAGTTGACTGGTGGACTTCCATTCAAGATGAGTGATTAAGCAAGTGTGGAAAGACCAATTGATTCCCTGAACTCAAACACAGAAATGGCTAAAACATAACAAATTAAAGCGTATTCTGAAAAATACTTAACTAACCCTGGAAGGAAGAAGAAAATATTTTGAAGTGCCAGAAACAAAAAGAAAACGCAAAGCCCAAGTGGTGAGGAACTGATGCATGTGGGTCACAGGAGTTATTACAGTACCACTGCTGGGAACAGGAAAACAAAGTTTAAAAGGTGAAACTCAACTCCCTTCATGAAGCATGGAGCACGCTTTTAGTGTTCTACAGCCTGAAACCCTTGTCAGTCCTAGAGAACCCCAAAAAAGCTGTATGCATAGATATAAATATATAACCAAAATGTGTACCATTTGTACAGGATACAGAACTGCCAAGTCAAGAAACTAACAAAAAAGTTGTCTGTAACCTTACAAACACAAAACCATCTCATGAGAACATCTCCCAACCCAGAGCACAATAAGGACTCCCACTGAAGATAGGTTCACACAATAAAACTTCAATGCACATGAGGAAACCCAACATCTCAGTGTGAATCAACGAACACGATAAACCAAGAAGTAACAACCTAGAAACCACAGATTTTAAATGAATAAATAAAGCAGTCTGAAAGATTTCAAATATGTATGAAATTGTGATAAAGGGCCAAACAATCTATGAAACTGGGTAGATCTGAAAAAGAGAGAAATAAAATAGCACAGAATAAGCTCAAAACAGGTTAAATGGTAAGCAAGAGACAATTGAAAATTATCAAGATAGAATATAGATATAAAAGAAATCATACAGAATTTGTACAGATAAAAGAAAAAATAGACACTGCAAAAGAGAAGGTAAGAAAACTAAAGAACTAAATGAGAAGCTCTACCGTAAGTCAAATAAAAATTCATGGAAGATAAGCAATAGAGATGCTATTTAAAGACATAATGAATGAGAATTTTCAAAGAAATGAGCCCTCAAGACTGTAAGCCAAGTCCTGAGTGGGACAAACAGAAACAGCTAGATATACTATAAGAAAACTAAGAAACAAAGAGAAGAAACTCTTAACTACTAGAAAGAAAACAAAAATTACAGTTATAGAAGGCAATCATGCTGACAGCAGACCTCACCAGTCAAAGGATACCAAAAGATAACAGGAATAGTATCTTCAAAGCATTGAGGGAAAAGAATAGTCAATCTAGAATTCAATAACTTAATAAAACTTTACTCAAGAGTAAAAGCAAAAAAAAAATTTTTCAGACATGAGTATTGCCCATTTCTATAAGAACTAGTAAAGCATAACGTCAAACTATATAAAATTGCCAATATTAAACCACTTACGACTTGCAAATATGGCAACTTTATACAGTTCAACCTAATATTTAAGAAAATGGAAACATATTTAGAAGTGAGATGCAAAAAGCAACTAGCGAAGGTAACAATAAAAGTTGTTACTAAACGTGCATGGCCTAAAAGTAAATATAAAGATATATAACTATTAGTTTGGGAGATTTTAAAACGATGAAATTAAAATATCAAACTACAATAGCTTGTTATATTACAATTAGACTTAAGTTTTAGAGAGTCATTTTAATTATAATATGAAAGAAAAATTAAGGTATAAAATGTCAATTAAAAATACAGTAAGGCCGGGCGCAGTGGCTCATGCCTGTAATCCCAGCACTCTGGGAGGCCAAGGCAGGTGGATCATGAGGTCAGGAGATAGAGACCATCCTGGCTAACACAGTGAAACCCCATCTCTACTAAAAATACAAAAAAAAATTAGCCGGGCGTGGTGGCGGGTGCCTGTAGTCTCAGCTACTCGGGAGACAGAGGCAGGAGAATGGCATGAACCTGCAGTGAGCCGAGATTGTGTCACTGCACTCCAGCCTGGGCAACAGAGTGAGACTCCATCTCAAAAGAAAAAAAAAAAAAAGTAAAACCTTGCTATGACATAGTAACTGAGGACCTGGAAGTTGAATCACATGAAATACAGTCAAGTTATTGTAAAGTAAAATAATCTGTGCAACCCTGCTCCCCTAGCCAATAATAAATTTCAGAGACTAAGTTCAGTGCCATGCTGACACTGCAGCTTTGTGGGCTATACTTTCTGAGAACAACTGTTCTGAAATACCAACAAGAATGCTAAGAATCTCTGTTAGTTGATGTCATTTTTTCAGCTTGGCTCATAAAACTACTAGGGATGTGGGAACTCTCTGTCATGCCATGTCCCTTGCCTGATGTTTCCCAAGCCAACTTTGCTCTTCCCTGCACTTCTGCCCTCACTCAAATAAGAACTTTAATCTGTCCATTTGAGAATGAGGGCTGTGCTGAGTCAGGTTCTATTCATAACAAAATTGCATCTAAATTTGCATTAATTACAAGGTTTTACTATAAGATCAGTTAACTCTTTTTTTTTTGAGACTGAGTTTTTTTTTTTTGAGATGGACTCTTGTTACTCAGGTTGGAGTGCAGTGGCACTATCTCAGCTCACTGCAACCTCTGCCTCCTGGGTTCAAGCTGTTCTCCTGCCTCAGCCCCCGGAATAGCTGGAATTACAGGCATGCGCCACCACGCTCAGCTAATTTTGTATTTTTAGTACAGAAAGGGTTTCTCCATGTTAGTCAGGCTGGCATCGAACTCCAGACCTCAGGTGATCTGCTCACACTGGCCTCCCAAAGTGCTGGGATTACTGGCGTGAGCCATCGCACCCAGCCAGATCAGTTAACTCTTTAAGAAGTTTATCCGTGTAAGTGTATTTAGTCCTCATAGCAGCCCTGTAAAGTAGGTTCTATTACTATCCCCACATTAAAGGTGAAAAAATTGAGCTTCAGAGAGATCAAGAAACATTATGAAGTTCATGTGGTGATGTAAATGCCGAGATCTGAAACTAATATGTCTGTGTCTATGGCTCACGCTCTTAAGAACTATGCTAAACTGTTTCTCTAATTAAAATGCTGGTCTATTAGTAACACAAGAGACTAAACTAAGGCAGTATTAAAGGAAATGTAGAGGATAAATGAGATTATCAATTGGACTTAATAAATGACTGTATGATGAAGGAGTACTAAGAGTTACAATGAGGAAATAAATTAGAAATTCTAGATGATTCCCAAGTTCCTGGTGTGGGTAATGCCTAGATTTTCAGCCAGAAATATAATGAGTAAGTTTTCAATAAATGGTGTTTAACTAACATATTTCTGGAGCTGAAGGGCGTGGAGGGAGCCACCAGCATGTAAATAACTCAAATGTGAAGTGCAGTTATGACTGCTGAGGAAGAATATTATCAAGGACAATAACCCTTGCTACACCAGTATTTACAAGTCAAGCAGAAGAAAAAGAGCTCTCGAATTTAGGAGACAGCTTTCAAACATTTTCAACTGCAAACCACAAGAAGTACACTTTACATCAAAGGCCAGGACACAAATACATACCTGTCTGTATAACTAAAACAAACACGAGTCAAACGGGGTCAACTACTTTTCCATTAACCATTTATGATTAACTTGTTACCACTGTACCAATTTACTTTTAAAATTACATAATGTGCTTAAAGTCAGCTGACTCTCAGCATGACCTAATAATCTTCTCATTTAGCCCTAGCTTCTCTTTCCAATACTCTCAAGCAGTCACTCCAAAGCTTCAGTCATCAACACCACTCTCCTTTCCCTCAGAAAATAATGAAAAATTACAGATATATTTTCAGGTAGAAATGGGAGTTGAGAGAATTTATACCTACAGCATCTCATTACTTAAGTCAGAGCCCAGTCCAAATGATGAGAGAGTCCTGTGAGATAAGTGGTGAAAGACTGGAATGAATTATCCAAAGAATAGGAAAAAGAAACTGGAGGGAAACAAGTGGTGCCGAAAGCCTCAAAGAATTATAACCCTGCCTAAGTCTAGTTCCTCTCTCCACCATGCACCTACCTCTTACTCATCTCCATTCCCACCCTATGTGCACACATTAATAAGGGCCTAGAGAGTAGAGTGGTGGGAGAGGTAACAGCAGGAGCAGTGCTGCTGCTGGGGCCTGGGGCCGATCTGTCTGACTTCCTGTCTGTGCCTAGCCCATTCGAGCTGCAGCCATGTCTGGGGATGAGATGATTTTTGATCCTACTATGAGCAAGAAGAAAAATCAGCAGCAGAAGTCCTTTAGTTAGAGGAGGAAGGGGATACCCAAACAGAGGAAACCCAGCCCTTAGAAACAAAACAAGTGGAGCCAGAGCCAACTGGGGACAAAGAATTGGAAGCTGACGAAGAGAACAGTAGGACTCTGTTCTGTTCCATTGGTCTATATCTCTGTTTTGGTACCGGTACCATGCTGTTTTGGTTACTGTAGCCTTG
>NW_012113586.1:6060955-6067397 GCF_000951035.1 Colobus angolensis palliatus | reverse complement strand
GGAGGCTGAGGCAGGAGAATGGCGTAAACCCGGGAGGCGGAGCTTGCAGTGAGCCGAGATCGCGCCACTGCACTCCAGCCTGGGCGACAGAGCTAGACTCCGTCTCCAAAAAAAAAAAGAAATTTTATAGCAATGGAGGTAGTGGCAGACAGACATTAGCATGCGTATGGGGAGCTGAAGATGTGAAATGCTGAATATGTTGCCCATTCTTACAAAAAACTTGGCAATGAACAAAAGAGACAAAATGACCTGTCAATAACGGGAGAATAAAGAACGCTGCTTTATACAGGGAAAACTTGGAGATATGATACAGAAAGTAACTAAAATAATTTATAATAAAAATGGCTTAAATCCTATAAAATAGTATCACAGAGTAACACATATTTAGATAATGTCAGTAAGTATTTCCAAAGTTAATTTTATCACTTAAGAATGAAGCTGGCTTCAGGTGAAGTCATAGTCATAGTCATACATGGCTACATATATGCACCTACATCGTATACGAAGAACACTAATATCTGTTATAATAAACTAATATAATAACTAATATCTATTATCATAAAACTTGTTGGTATACTTAGGGCTTCTTACATTCTTGAAGATATACAGGAATACCTTGTTTTACTGCATTTAGCTTTATATCGCTTCACAGATACTGAGTTTTCATAAATTGAAGGTTTTGGCAACCCTGCATTAACCAAATTAGTAGACACCATTTTTCCTACAATGTGTGCTCACTGTGCGTCTTTCTGTTATATTTTGTTAATTTTTGCAATATTCCTAACTTATAAATTATTATTTATCTATTTTGGTGACCTGTGATTTCCGATCTTACATGTTACTACTGTAATTGTTTTGAGGCCCCACAAACTGCGCCCAACAAAAACAGCAAACTTAATCAAGAAATGTATTCTGACTGTTTCACTGATTGGCCATTCCCTGTCTCTCTCCCTCTCTCAGGCCCCCCTACTGTCTGAGACCCAACAATATTGAAATTAGGCCAATTAATAACCCTACAATGGCCTCAAAGTGTCCAACTGAAAGGAAGACTCGATTCAGCAGGACTTGGTCAATAACAACAACAACAAAAACAACAAGTCAAATATCTCCCACATTAAATTTTAAAAAACTAGAAATTATTAACCTTAGTGAGAAGGCATGTCAAAAGCCACAACAAGCAAATGCTAGGTCTCTTGTGCCAGTTAGCCTAGTTGTGAATGCAAAGGAAAAGTTTTTGTTTTGTTTTGTTTGAGACAGGGTCTTGCTCTATCACCCAGGCTGGAGTGCAATGGCATGAACACTGCTTGCTGAAGCTTCAACTTCCTGGGCTCAAGTGATTTCTACCTCAGCCTCCCATGTAGCGGGGACCACAGGCTCATGCCACCATGCCCAGCTACTTTTTTGATTTTTTTTTTGTAAAGACAGGGTCTCATATTGTTGTCTAGGCTGTTCTAGAACTCCTGGGCCCAAGCAATATTCACGCATAGGCCTCTCAAAGTGTTGGGGCTACAGGCATGAGCCACTGTGCCCGGCCTGGAAAGTTCTTGAAGGAAATTAAAAGTGATAGTCCAGTGAGCATATGAATGATAAGAAAGAAAAGCAGACTGGGCACAGTGGCTCCCACTTGTAATCTCAGCACTTTGGAAAGCCAAGGTGGACAGATCACGAAGTCAAGAGATCAAGACCATCCCGGCCAATAAGGTGAAACCTCGTCTCTATTAAAAATACAAAAATTAGCTGGGCGTGGTGGCACACACCTGTAATCTCAGCTAGTTGGGAGGCTGAGGCAGGAGACTGCAGTGAACCAAGATCATGCCACTGCACTCCAGCCTGGCGAAAGAGTGAGATTCTGTCTTTAAAAAAAAAAAAAAGTGCCCTGCTATATTTAAATAAACACAATTTCCACATTAAAAAAATTAGAAGACCTGAAGAATGGCAATCCTAAGAAGCAAATTAGTAGTCTGTTACTAATGAAACTTAGACATAATGTTTCATATGAAACATGAAAAAAAGGACTGAAAAAGGATAAACAAATACACAGCAGCAAATGCAAATAACAAAACAAAACGAAAAGGCAAAACAAACAAAAAAACAAGAAGAATATTAGCATTAGATAAACCTAAGTAAAAGTTTAAAAAGCATTAAATAGGACTAATGGGAATACTGTGTAACAATGAAGGACAAAGTCCACAAATTGTCAAAACAAATTATGCAATTTATGCAGGATAGTAGCCACAAACCAAAAGCAAAACAAAAATGGAAAACATGTTCTTTTATAAAAAATTTAATGGTTGTCAAGCTCACATTTTCTTACCCAGTTTTTGAAATACAGAAAATTATGGTATGTTTAGCTACAAAACACATTTAGTGAAAAAAACCTGACCTGAACTGGCATAAAGTTATATATATCTTTAGTTACCCTATTTAGTGTAAATACTGATGCAGAAATATTAAGGCATTTGATTATAGGGTACAACCACAGACCATGCTGGAAACTTAAGTACCATCTTGCCTTCCTAAAATGTGAACACTTACGCATCCCAAACACTGAATATATGAATAAAATTTTTAAACTTAGAAACATAAAAGTATTTTGTTTTCCTATGTTCACATTAATCATGTAACCTGGCTGCAATTTTCTTAAATTCCAAAAATTAAATATTTTACTGACAACATCTATGAGCATAATCCAAATAATTCTAAGAAATAAAATTTTTAAAATGACCAGTTTCCCAAAGTGAAACAATCGCTAATTAAGGAACAATATCGTGGTTCAAGTAGAACATTTTTCAAGTGGAATTTTTAAGAATTATCAAAATACAAAATATTATATAACAGGTGTATCTCATTTCATAATAAAGTAATTGAAAACAAAACACAGAGGTGGCCAGGTGCCGTGGCTCACGCCTGTAATCCCAACACTTTGGGAGCCAGAAGTGGGCAGCTTGCTTTAGTCTAGGAGTTTGAGACCAGCCTGGGCAACATGGTGAGATCCTATCTCTACAAAAATAAAAATTAGCCAGGCATGGTGGCGTCTGCCTGTAATCCCAGCTACTCAGGAGGCTAAGGTGGGAGGATCACCTGAGGCTGGGAGGTCAAGCTGCAGTGAGCAGTGATTGGGCAGTGATTGGGCACACAATGATTGGGCACACAGTGAGCAGTGATTGGGCACACAATGAGAGCCTGTCTTAAAAATGAAAACAAAAACAAAAAACAAAAACAAAAACAAAACAAAACAAAAACAAAACACAGAGGAAAATATTTGGCCTTTGTGGCTCTTATAAAAACTCACAAGCATGAACTTAACTTTAAAGATATACACAGTTACAATTAAACTGTTAAAAGTCAAAGACAAGAAAATTTTGAAGAGTAGAGAAAAACAACTCATGACATACATGGGGACAGTATGATTAACAATGAGTTGAGCAGAAACAAACAAAAAAATTCAGAAGGCAGTGTGTTATAAATGAAGTTTTGGTGCCGCAAAAGACATAGCATTCGAATATAAAATTTCTTTTTATTTTTTTGGGAGGCTGAGGCGGGTGAATCACGAGGTCAGGCGATCGAGACCATCCCAGCTAACAGGGTGAAACCCCATCTCTACTAACAATACAAAAAATTAGTCGGGCATGGTGGCAGACGCCTGTAGTCCCAGCTACTCAGGAGGCTGAAGCAGGAGAATGGCATGAACCCAGGAGGCGGAGCCTGCAGTGAGCCAAGATCACGCCACTGCACTCTAGTCTGGGTGACAGAGCAAGATTCCGTCTCAAAAAAAAACAAACAAAAAAAATGCTTTCTTCCTCAGCTAGGCAATTTACTTTTATAGAAGGGTACACCCTCACAGATGGAGCAATGGTGAGTGCACACCTGGACAAGAGAGAGGAAGGTGTTCTTATTCCTGATGCAGGTGGCCCCTACTGCTGTGTCATTCCCCTACTGGCTAGGGTTAGACTGCAAAGGCTAAACCAATTCTGATTGGCTAATTTAAAGAGAGTGACGGGGTGAGAGGTTTGGCAGGAAAAATGGTTATGGCAGAGCAGGAAATCGGAATGAGTCAGGATGGAGAATTAGTTAGGGCGGAGCAGGTAATCGGAATGAGTCAGGGTGAAGCAGGTAATCGGAATGAGTCAGGGTGGAACAGGTGATTGGAATGAGTCAGGGTGGAACAGGTGATTGGAATGAGTCAGGGTGGAGCAGGTAATCAGAATGAGTTAGGGTGGAGCAGGTGATTGGAATGAGTTAGGGTGGAACAGGTAATTGGAATGAGTCAGGGTGGAGCAGGTGATTGAAAAAAGTTGTTTTACGAGGAAGTTTAAAAGTAGAAGGCAAAGAACTGAACATACTGACATACTGATTCTTCAAAGCGAAATTTAGAACTCATATTTAACAAGTAGAATGACATAATTCAAAGTAGTTTTTAAAATTCTTCCTATATCAATTTAAGAACTTTGGTAACTTGGCCTAAGTGGAAACCAATTAAAAATGAAAGAAAAAAATAAAACAAAGAAAACATTGCCAACCAAGAATTCTATATCCATCAAAACTAACCTGCAAAAATGAAAATTAAATAAAGACATATTCAGATAAACACAAACTGGGAGAATTCATTGCTAGTCAACCTGCCTTACAAAAAACCCTAATGAAAGTTCTCCAGATTTAAAAGAAGTGACATCAAAGATCATATCAAATGCCTATAAAGAAGGCTAACCATATAAGTAAATGTCTAACACATACAAACCTACTTTTTCACTTTCCTTATTTAAAAGAAAGTTGCTTCAGACAATAATAGCAGAAAGAACAGGAGAGGGAATGGAGGTATATTAGACAGAACAAGGACATGCCACCAAACCATAACTGGAATCCACAGCAATTAAAGAGTACTAGAAATGGTAAATAAATGCAGGCTAATATAAGAAATTCTATAAATATATTTTTCCTTTCTTCTCTTAACTTCTTCAAAAACAATAAAAGTATATAGAACTGTAACTCCAGCACAGTATTGCTGAGTTTATAACACATAGATGTAACATACATAACAATTACACAAGGGCGGGGGTGGGGGGGAAGGAAGAGAGCCACACTGGAGCAAAGGTTCTGGGTTTTACTGAAGTCAAGTTGAAGTAGAATGTGATAAATTAATATGCATACTGTAATCACTAAGAAATTAACTCAAAAATCATAGAGAAAACATCAATGAAGGAGTTAAAATTATACACCAGAAAACAGGCATATAACGCAAAAGAAGGCAAATAAGTGTTAAAAATAAAGTTTCGGTGCCACAAAATAAATAGCACTCGAATACGAAATTTTCTTTTTTTCTTCTAAGCAAAGTGATTTACAGCTATAGAAGGGTGCGCCCTCACTGACGGAGCAATGGTGAGTGCACACCTGGACAAGGGAGGGGAAGGTGTTCTTATTCCTGATGCACATGGCCCCTGCTGCTGTGTCGTTCCCCTATCGGCTAGGGTTAGACCGCAAAAGCTAAACTAATTCCAATCGGCTAATTCAGAGAGAGTGACCGGGTGAGTGATTTGGCAGGAAAAATGGTTATGGCACAGCAGGAAATCGGAATGAATCAGGGTAGAGAATGAGTCAAGGCGGAGCAGGTAATCAGAATGAGTCAGGGTGGAGCAAGTAATTGAAATGAGTCAGGGTGGAGCACATGATCGAAAAAGATTGCTTTACGAGGAAGTTTAAAAGTAGAAGGCAAAGAATTGAACATACTGACATTGATTCTTTGAAGAGAAATTTAGGACGCATATCTAACATAAGGAGGAACCAATGAACAACAATAAATACATGAGCTATACAGAAAACAAAGAGCAAAACAATCACCATAGATCTAACCATATCAATAACAATAGTAAATGAGAATGAATTAAACACCCCAATGAAAATAAAGACCAGATAAAATTAACTATATACTGTTTGCCAGAGACACACTTTATTTTTTCCAGATATAGTCTCTGTAGCCCAGGCTGGAGTGCAGAGGCACAATCATAGCTCACTGCAGCCTCAACCTCCTGGGCTTACGCAGTCCTCCTGCCTCATCCTCCCAAGTAGTTAGGACTATAGGCATACACCATCACACTCGATTAATTTGCTTAAAATTTGTGTAGGGTCTCACTATGTCACCCAGGCAGGTCTCAATCTCCTGGCCTCAAGCAATCCTTCCGCTTCAACCTCCCAAAGTGCTGGGATTACAGGCATACATCACCGCGCCACAGAAACACATGGTAAATCAAAGACACATACAGGATGAAAGAAAAAAGACAGAAAGTCAAATCATGGAAACAGTAATTACGTAAGAGCTGGAGTCTCGGTGCGATGGCTCACACCTCTAATCCCAGCGCTCTGGGCTGAGGTGGGAGGATCACTTGAGGCCAGGAGTTCAAAACTAGCCTGGGTGACACAACAAGCCATTTCTACAAATAAAAAAAAA
>NW_012113586.1:6057765-6060393 GCF_000951035.1 Colobus angolensis palliatus | reverse complement strand
TCTTGTATTCAGCTACCAAAAACAAGAAGAAAAAAAAAACTTCTCAATTAAAAAGATACTGATTTTTACAGTCCATCCTGTAAAAGTTTAAAACTTGACAAAGTGAAAGTGAATAAAAACATCACTACACACAACCCAAAATAAAAATGGATTCCAGCTGGAAATCCAAACTAAAATTACAAGCTATCTAGAAAAAAATGCAGCAGAGACAGTTCATACTCTATTATTTCTATCTGTAGCCTTAAATGTTTAAAAATAAAACTAATAAAACTTAGTTCTTTCCTTGACAAATTTTTTTTAAAAAAGTATGAGAACAGAATTAAATATAAAAGCTGAAATATGCGCATTACTGAAAACAAAACTGATAACCTAAAAATAATTTTTTGAGAAAAAAGTAAAATCTTTAGGAGTATAATGAAGAAGAAAAAAACACACAGAAGTCAGAATGAAAATGGAGAAAACAAAAAAATTTTAAAAGATTACTAAGCCTATATCAGAAAATATTCCACGTAACTCTAAAGCAAGCAATATTAAAATCTAGCAAAAATGGACAATTTTCTAGTAAAATATGATTCATCAAAAGCAAAACAAGAATTAAACTTGAATAGACATACTAGCATACAAAGATTAGAAGTTGCCATTTAAAAAAAAATACAAAATCCAGATAGTTATACAGGACAGTAATGCTTAAAGAACAAACCAGCATTCCATTATTATTTGAACCAACCTAGAACAAAAGAGTGAAAATCCGAATTCATTTTATCTAGTCCAACATTGATTTACTGTTAAAACCTACCAAAGACAATGCAAAAGAAGAAAACTGCAGACCACTCTAGCATATTGACTCTACATTTCTAAATGAAATATTAGCAAACATTCTGTCAATCTGTCAAAAAAAAATTATGATCAATAAGGTTTACCAGGAATTCAAAGATTATTCAACGGAAAGAAATTTAACAAAACAATCATATCAAAACAACTGAAGGAGATAACTATATGGTTATATAAACAATGTTAAAGTGGCATATGATAAAATTCAGACATTTTTAGTAAGAACACTAAAAAAGAGAAGCAAACAACTTAAATACGAAAAGAATCATTTACCAAAACATTAAACAGCATTTAAAGCTACCAAAACCTTTAAAAAAAAAAAAAAAAAAAAGCTTCTCTAGTCAAGTCAGAAATCAGGCATCATTTATCAAAGACGCAATATACAAAATTATTAATGGCACAGATTCTGGAGCCAGACTACACAGATTTAAATCTCAACCCCTTCAAAGTTGTTAATTCCTTAAGCTTTGTATTAATTCCTTAATCTTTGACTCTTAGTTTCCCATCTGCAAAACAGGGATAATAGTACCTACCTCAAAGGTTGTTAGGAAGATCACATGTTTATACACATAAAACGTGACACACATAACTACTCAGAAAATATAAGCTATTATTACAAGTTGCTATTTGTCTCAAAGATTTTAGAGCACCACTGTGTAACAGAATTTTCTGCAATAATGGATAAGTGCTGTATGTGCACTGTTCAATGCAGTACTCAATACAATACTGGCCACTGAGCACTTGGAAAATGGCTGGTGGAACCAACCAACTAAATTTTAAAATTTCATTTTAGATAACTAAAAATTAAATCACCACCAGTGACTAGTTGCTATGGTACAGGACATAGCAGTTCTAGAAAACGCAGAATACCTGAGATGTCACTTACTTTTTAAGACTACTGAAATTTAAAAGATAAGTTTACAACAAAATGAAGGTACAAAAGAAAAAATTAATAGCTGCCCCACTTCCAATAATGACACAATGGAAAGCAAATCCTCTCTTCAAAGACAAAAGTATAAAACTGTACAAAACTGTCAAAAAGAAAAAAAGGCAAACAACTAATTCAGACCACTGGGAATCAAATGAGACATGCAAAATGAGACACACTTATTCTACAAAGACTGCTAAAGTTTCAGGTAAAAGCAATGAAAGGCACTGGCCCTCTTGCTTGAGGGCCCTCTTGCTTGAGGATTCCCATTCTCTCCAGAAGTCTAGTCTAAAAAATCAGTAGTTTTACTAGAAATGGGCTGACCACAAAAACAGCAACTTTGCTGTCATACATGGCAGAATCAACTGGGGAGAGAGGTGAATGCGAAAACATGAGATCTGCCAGCTATAAACTGGTATCTGTTTGGAAAGAACAGGTTTTGCTATACCTGGGTTGGGGTCACAGAGCAAGCAGCAGACTAACCACATTAATACAAAGAAACTTGAAATTAGAGAGTCACAGAAGGGCTAAGATCAACTCTATACAGATATGGCTAATTGGGACACTGCGCATACCAAATGGAGACACAAGAAAGCCCTAAAAAAACTAAAGGCCAAGTGAGAATAAAAACAAAGACTTCAAAGCAGCTATTATAAATATTTTCAAAGAATAAAAAGGAACCAGTGTTCAAATAATAAAATACTATGGCAAAGCCTGAACAAATAAGAAGTCTCAAGAGCGAACTATAAAACCAAAAAAAAAAACAGTTTGCGTCCTTTGTAGGGACATGGATGCAGCTGGAAACCATCATTCTTAGCAAACTATCACAAGAACAGAAAACCAAACACCGCATGTTCTCTCTCATAGGT
>NW_012113586.1:6055266-6057186 GCF_000951035.1 Colobus angolensis palliatus | reverse complement strand
AAAAAAAAAAAAAAAAAAGACTTGAGTGAACTTCTAGATGGATGAATTAAAATTTAATTTCAATCCAATCAAAAAAATCAGAGAGGAAAAAAGACTAACAAGAAAAGAACAGATCCTCAGAAACCAGTAGAACAATGTCAACTTCCAAACATAAATGTAATAAAAGTTACAGAAGGTAAGAGCACAGAAATAGAAAAAATGTTTGAAGAAATAATGGTGGAAAATGTCAAAACCTGATGATAATACATTAATCTGCAGATTCAAAAAGGGGAGAGAACCACAAACAAACACAAAATGAATCAAACCAAACACATCACAGTCAAACTGCTGAAAACCAGGAGAAAAAATTCGTCAAGGGAACCAATACCATCAACATCTGACTTTTCATTAAACATATGGAGGCCAGGAAGCAATAAAATGACATATTCAAAGTACAGATTATAAACCAAGAATTGCATATGCAACAAAAATATCCTTCAAAAATGAAGGCAAAATAAAGACAGCCACAGGTAAACAAAATTTGAGAGAATGTCACACTTAGCATATTTGTACCACAAAAAATTCTAAAAGAAGTCTGTCAGGATGACAGGAAATAAAACCAGACTATATAAATGTAACAATTATGACAATAACAGTACAAAAGATAGAAATGGAGCTACAGTGGAGCAAAATTGCTGTATTTTAACAAAATGAAGGCAGTATTGCCCTGAAGTGAATTGTGGTGTTACAGATATACCATAACTGCAAGAGTTACAACTAAAACAAAAACTAAAAGAAAATTTTAAGATACACTAAAAATATTGGTTAACACAAAAGTCTCAGTGAAGAAGGAAAAGAACAAAAATGACATGACACACAGAAAACAATTAGCAAAATGGCATACCTAAATCCAACTATATCACTGAAAACACTCCAATAAAGAGATTGTCAAACTGAATAAAAAGCAAAATACGACTGTGTATCCTCTGAAAGAAACATTTTTAGATTCAAAGATATAAACAGAGTTAAAGTAAAAGGAAAGAAGATAAATCATGAAAGCAGCTGCCATAAGACAGCTGGAGTAGTCACATTAACATCAGAAAAAAAAAGATTCTTGGTGGATCACGTGAGATCAGGAGTTCGAGACCAGTCTGGCCAACATGGTGAAACCCTGTCTCTACTAAAAATGCAAAAATTAGCCAGGTGTGGTGGCACATGCCTATACTCCCAGCTACTCGGGAGGCTGAGACAGGAGAACAGTTTGAACTCCAGGAGACGGACGCTGCAGTGAGCCAAGATCGTACCACTTCACTCCAGCCCGGGCAACAGAGTGAGGCTCTGTCTCCAAAAAAGAAAGAAAGAAGAAAAAAAGATTCTCAAAGCATATTACAACGTAAAATGAAGCATTTTATATGTTAAAGAATCAACACATCACATATATGAACCAAACACAAAATTAAAACTATAGGCCAGGTGTGGTGGCTCACACCTATAATCCTAGCACTTTGGGAGGCTGAGACAGGTGGATCACAAGGTCAGGGGTTCAAGACCAGCCTGGCCAAGATGATGAAACCCCGTCTCTACTAAAACTACAAAAATTAGTTGGGTGTGGTGGCAGGCGCCTGTAATCCCGGCTGCTTGGGAGGCTGAGCCAGAAGAATCGCTTGAACCTGGGTGGCAGAGGTTGCAGTGAGCTGAGATCGTACCACCGCACTCCAGCCTGGGCAACAGAGTAAGACTCTGTATCAAATCAAATCAAATCAATCAAATCAAATTCAAATCAATCAAATCAAATCAAATCAAATCCTACATATATATTTGTTGTTTTGTTTTGTTTTTTTCCTCCCCATGGGATGCAGCTGAAAGAGTGCTTAAACTTTTTTTTTTTTTTTTGAGACGGAGTCTCACTCTATCACCCAGGCTGGAGTGCAATGGAGTGAT
>NW_012113586.1:6051965-6054546 GCF_000951035.1 Colobus angolensis palliatus | reverse complement strand
AGTAGAGATGGGGTTTCACCATGTTGGCCAGGCTGGTCTTGAACTCCTGACCTCAGGTGATCTGCCCACCTCGGCCTTCCAAAGTGCTGGGATTACAGGCATTAGTCCAACAAAACTTTCTGCCATGACAAAATGTTCTATATCTGCACTGTCTAATATGGGAGCCATCAGCCACACATGATTACTGAACACCCGAAATGTGACTATAGTGACTGAGGAAGTAAACCGTCAATTTCATTTACCCTTAATTCTGTCACATGTGGCTATCAGGTACCACATTTAACAGCATGAGCTCAGAGAGAAATTCATAGCTTTAAAGACATATATTAGAAACGGAAAAAAAATCTAAAAGCAATCATCTCAACATGCTCCTCATTAAGCTTGAAAAAGAAGACCAAATCAAAACATTAAGTAGGATGAAATAAAGACCAGAGTAGCTATGAATAGGGAGGAAAGGGGAATGAAACTCAAAGTGGTTCTTTGAAAACAACTCATAAACAATTACCTAGATGGGAAAGTGCAAGCAGGGAGGGAGACGGGGGAGATAGAGGAGACAGATTGACATTGATCTAAAAAGAAAAGAGAGCACATTGTGCCAAAACCAAAAATGAAATAAAAGACTTAACAAGAGATTCTGCCAAAATGTTACTGATATGGTTTGGATTTGTGTCCCCACCCAAATCTCATGTTGAATTGTAATCTCCAATGTTGGAGGAGGGCCCTGGTGGGAGGTGATTATATCATGGGGGCAGATTTCCCTTTGCTGTTCTCGTTATAGTAACTGAGTTCTCATGAGATCTGGTTGTTTGAAAGTCTGCAGCACTTCCCCCTTCACTCTCTCTTCCTCCTGTCAGGCGTGTGAAGATGTGCTTACTTCCCTTTCACTTTCTGCCATTACTGTAAGTTTCTTAAGGCCTCCCAGAAGCAGAAGACTGTACAGCAGGCAGAACCAGAGAAACCTCTTTTGTTTATAAATTACTTAGTCTCAGGTATGTCTTTGTAGTAGTGTCAGAATGGACTAATGTAACTATGAACCTCTTATGCCAAGTTAGACCACTTAATAAAATGGGTCAAATTCTTTAAAAATACAAATTACCAGCTAGGCATGGTGGCTCACGCCTATAATCCCAGCACTTTGGGAGGCTGAGATAGGAGGATGACTTGAGCTCAGGTGTTCGAGACCAGCCTGGGTAACACAGTGGGACCCTGTCTCTACAAAAATAATTTTTTAATTAGCTAGGTACAATGGTGCACACTTGTAGTCCCAGCTACTCAGGAAGCTGAGGCAAGAGGACTGCTTGAGCCTATGAGTTGAAAGCTGCAGAGAGCTGTGATCGCACCACTGTACACTGTACTCCAGCCTGGGCTACAAAGCAAGACCCTATCTCAGGGGGAAAAAAAAAAAAAATTTAACAAAACTGACTCAAGAAGAAATAAAAAACCTGAATCTGAATATTGGATCAGTAATTTAAAATATTCTACAAAAAAGAAAGTCCAGACCCAGTTGGATTTTTTTTTTTTTTTCTTTTTGAGACAGAGTCTCAGTCTGTCGCCCAGGCTGGAGTGCAGTGGTATGATCTCACTGTAACCTCCACCTCCCGGGTTCCAGTGATTCTCCTGCCTCAGCCTCCCAAGTAGCTGCGACTACAGGTGCCCCTATGTTCAGCTAATTTTTTGTATTTTTAGGAGAGACGGGGTTTCGCCATGTTGCCCAGGCTGGTTTTGAACTCCTGAGCTCAGGCAATCCGCCTGCCTCAGCCTCTCAAAGTGCTGGGATTCCAGGTGTGAGCCACCGTGCCCGGCCCCAGTTGGTTTTAATGGTGAACTCTCTCAAGGAAGAAATAATACAAACCTCAAACAAACTCTTTAGAAATGAGAGAAGAAAAAACCATATTTTTTCTTCTCTAATTTTCCTGTTAGCAAATTTTCCTGTTAGCAAAGACATAAGACAAAGACATCACAGATAAAAATTACTAGAAAACTACAGGCTGAGGAGTAGAGGAGTATTAGAAGAGGAGATGAGAATGATGCCCAAATTTCTGGTTTAGGAAACTGGAGCAATGAGATGATTGTTCCAGTTGTAAGTGGAGGTTTGGAAACTACAATTAGTTCAAGTTTAGAGACGGTAAATTTGAGATGCATCTGGGTCATTCAAGAAAAGATGTTAAGGAGGCAGTTGTGCTAAATAAAAATGTACATAACCGAGTTTGCACAAAGATGTCTTATTTTGAAATAATGGTCTGCCAGACAAAATTCAAGGAGCCTCTTAAGAGCTTGTTAGTCAGTGTGTTGTTTTAAATTTTATAATAAAGATGAGATAGTCAGCATTTCATACTTTGGAAACTTGCAGACTTAAATGAGTTATTTTATATTCTTTTATATTGTTTGAAATTCTAACCATGTCCACGTTTTCCTTTTTCTAAATAATTTTTTTTTAATTGAACTGGTTAAAAAAAAAAAACAAAAAAACTTGGCTAACCGTCAAGACTCTGACCTGCAAATTGTTTCATTTGCAAGAATTATATTGGTCATCCTTTTCATCTTTAAAAATGTGTGTTTAGGCTGGGCATGGTGGCTCACA
>NW_012113586.1:6041462-6051050 GCF_000951035.1 Colobus angolensis palliatus | reverse complement strand
GCTGAGGCACAAAAATCACTTGAACCTGGGAGGCGGAGGTTGCAGTGAGCCGAGATCACACCACTGTACTCCCACCTGGGAGACAGAGTGAGACTGTCTTTAAAAAAAAAAAAAAAGTATGTGTTTATTCAAGTCTCCAAAACTCCAAACTCCTGAGAGCAGAAATAATCTAACACTGCCTTGTAGAGAAAAGGAATTAAAAGCATGAATTTAGTGAGTCATGATTCCATAATTTCACACCTATAATCTGTAAAATGTTAGGACCAAAAGAACTCAGTATTTCCACTGCTGGGATCTTAAATAAAGGTAACTTTAATTGAAGCCCCCATTTTTTTTTAAACTAAAACTACTGGAAAAAAAAATCTCCTACTCCTCAATATCAATAGGAAATAGCAGAGAGTTACTTCTACTCCCACCTGGCAATAATAGGGAATAAGGGAGTAACAGGCCAGGCAAATCATCACTTCCTATCCCTTTCCCTGGTATGATAAAATCCAAGTGGAAAGCTGAAATACCCCTATTATGTAGCAATCAGGTGGGATGAGTTAGCCCTACACTTCCTCCCTCCCTGATGTCATCAGTGCTCAGTGGAACTGAACTTAAACCCTAAATCAAAGGTGACAAGGTGGTATGAGTTGGTACCCCACTTCATCAGGAAGGACCAAAGGAGAAACTGAACTTTCATCTCACCTATCTGCAACATGGCAGAGAAAGCCAGCACTCCACTTTTGCCAAGGTGGTGTCAGGAGGCCCAAGGGGAAGGTGAACATACACACCTACCTGGCCTTTATGTTACACCTCAGTAGAAAGACAGCTGGGAAAAAATGGAGGTTAAATAGAATCTCAAATCTCAGAATGTGATATCCAAAATATTTGCAACATACTCAAAAAATTATTTGTCAAACACCAGGAAAATCATAACTGACAAAAGACACCAGGAAAATCATAACTGACAGAAGACAATCAGTATATGCCCAAACCAAGATGATCCAATACCAGATATTAGAAACATGTGACAAAGTCTTTAAAGGAACCATTATAAAAATGCTTCAAAAAGCAATACAGGCCAGGCACAGTGGCTCACACCTGTAATCCCAGCACTTTAGAAAGCTGAGACAGGCAGATCACTTAAGGTCAGAAGTTCGAGACCAGTCTGGCCAACACGGTGAAACCCCATCTCTACTAAAAATACAAAAACCAGCCAGGCGTGGTGGCACACGCCTGTAGTCTCAGCTATTTGGTAGGCTGAGGCAGGAGAATTGCTTGAACCCAGGAGGAAGAGGTTGGCAGTGAGCTGAGATCACGCCATTGTACTCCAGCCTAGGCGACAGAGTAAGAACTCATCTTAAAAAAAAAGAAACGGCAATATAAATGTCCTTAAAATAAATGGAAAATAGAAAAGGAATGAAAGAGAAAAAAAGACAAATGGAAATTATAGGATTAAAAAATATACTTTTGGTAGTGGAGATGGGCAGATAACTTGAGGTCAGGAATTCAAGGCCAGCCTGACCAACACGATGACACCCATTTCTACCAAAAAATATACAAAAATTAGTCGGTGTCGTGGCACCAAGATCACACCACTGCACTCCAGCCTGGGCAACACAGTGAGACCCTGTCTCAAAAAAACAAAAAACAAAACAAAACAAAAAAACCCAATAACCAAAAATGTAAAACTCGATAAATGGGCTCAATAGACAAGATGACAGGCAATAGAGCAAAATCAAGAGACCCCCCCCCAAAAAAAAGAAAAGAAAAACAGAACACAGTCTCAAGAACCTGTGGAACAATAAAAAACAAGCTAGCTAACATTGCTGTCACCAGAGTTGCAGAGTTCCAGAAGGAGAGGAGTGAGTACATAAAATTTAAAAATTATTTGAACAAGCCGGTTGCAGTGGCTCACACCTGTAACCCAGCACTTTGGGAGGCCAAGGCAGGTGGATCACTTGAGGTCAGGAGTTCAAGACCAGCCTGGCCAACACAGTGAAACCCCATCTTTACTAAAAATACAAAAATTAGCTAGATGTGGTGGCGTACGCTTGTAGTCCCAGTTACTTGGGAGGCTGAAACAGGAGAATCACTTGAACCCAGGAAATGGAGGCTGAAGTGAGCCAAGATCACACAACTGCACACCAGCCTGGGCAACAGAGCAGGACTCCATCTCAAAAAAAAAAAAAAAGAATTACTTGAACAAGTAATGACTGAAAATGTCCCAAATTTGATAAAAGACATAAACCTACAAATTAAAAAAAACTGAGTTAATGCTAAGTAAGAAAAACCCAAATAAATCCACACCAAGGTACATCATAAAGTTCTGAAAGATAAAGAAAAAAATATTGAAAGCAGACAATGACCACATTACTTGCAGAGGAACATCTATTCAAATGACAGTGGATTTCTCATGTAAAACCATGCAGGCCAAAAAAAAAAAAAAACTGGCTCAACTTTAGAAAGCTGAGGCAGGCAGATTATTTGAGGTCAGAAGTTCGAGACCAGCCTGGCCAAACAGTGTAACCCCATCTTTACTAAAAATACAAAAATTAGCTGAATGTGGTGGCATATGCTTGTAGTCCCAGTTACTTGGGAGGCTGAAGCAGAAGAATCACTTGAACCCAGGAAACAGTGGCTGAAGTAAGCCAAGATCACACCACTGCACACCAGCCTGGGCAACAGAGCAGGACTCCACCCCCCACCAAAAAAAAATTACTTGAACAAATAATGACTGAAAATGTTCAAAGACTGAAAGAAAGTAACTCAGAAATGCAAATTCTATATTCAACAAATATCCTTCAGGAATGAAGGACAACTAAAGATATTCTCAGATGAAAAAAATACATAAAAATTTGTCACTAATACACCTAAAAGTATGTATGGTTAAAGGAAATTTGTCCTAACAGAAAAAAAAATGTTAACAGAAGAAACCTTGAATCTTTGGAAAAGAACACTGGAATGATAAAAATGAGAGTAAACATAACAGACTTCTTCCTATGGATTTCTTAAATCATGTGAGAGCTTATAAAAAAAGATCATATATTATCTGGTCAGCGATACGGACAGAAAATTAAAGATAATCATTTAAAAATTAAAGATAATCATAAAAACAGGAAGAGTAAAGGGACCTAACTGAAGTACAACTTCTATACTTCACTCCAAATGGTAAAATGTCAATACAAAGACTTTAAGTTACAAATAAATGTTGCAATATTTACAGCAACCACTTACAAGCTATTCAAAGCACTTCAAAAAAACTATAAACTACACAAAACCACCATAAATAAAGATGGAATCTTAAAAAGAACTTCAGGTAACTCAAAAGGCAAGAGAAACAAAGGAAACAAACAGAAAATAATAACATATTTAGCCGGGCGCGGTGGCTCAAGCCTGTAATCCCAGCACTTTGAGAGGCTGAGGCTGGAGGATCACTTGAGCCCAGAAGTTCAAGACCAGCCTGGGCAACAATACAAGACCCATCTCTACAAAAAATTAAAAAATCAGCCCGGCGTGGTGGCATGTGGCTGCAGTCCCAGCTACTAGGAGGCTGAGGTGAAAGAACTGCTTGAGTCCAGGAGGTCAGGACTGCAGTGAGCTATGATCGCATCACTACTCTCCAACCTGGGCAACAGAGGAAAATCTGTCTCTTTAAAACTCAAGGAATCCAGAAGAGCCAAAACTATCTTGAAAAAGAACAACCCACCCCAGCAACATAGCAAGAACCCACCTCTACAAAAATATTTAAAAATTGCTGGATGTTGTGCAGCCACACATCTATAGTGGTGTGAGATACACATGTGTAGTCTCAGCTGGGGAAGCCGAGGTGGGAGGATCACCTGAGCCCAGGAGGTGGAGGCTGTAGTGAGCCCTGAGTGAACCACTGCACTACAACCTGGGTGACAGAGTGAGACCCTGTTTTTTGTTGTTGTTGTTGTTGTTTAGGGGAAAAAAAAACAAACAATTTGTTATTGTCATAAGGACATACAGATCAATGAGATGAAATTAAGTCCAGGAAAACACCCTCACATTTATCCAGTCAACTGATTTTAGACAGGTTGCTAAGACAATTAAATGGAGGAAAGAGCAGTCTTTTCACTAAATGATACAGGGACAACGGATATCCTTGTGCTAAAGAATGAAACTAGATCTTTACCTTACACACAAATTTCACCTACAAAAATTAACTCAACTTTATGACAGAATCCGAATCTAAAACCTAAAACTGTAAAGTTCCTAAAAGAAAACATAAGAATACATCTTCATGACCTTGGATTACGAAATGATTTTTCAGATATGGTGCCAAAAACAAAAGCACAAAATACAAATTGGACCTCATCAAACTTAAAAACTTTTGTGGCCAAGTGCAGTGGCTCACACCTTTAACCCCAGCACTTTGGGGGGCTGAAGCAAGAGGATCGCTTGAACCCAGGAGTTTGAGACCAGCCTGGGCAACACAGCAAAACCCTGTCTCTACAAAAAATAAAAATCAAAAAATTAGCTGGGTGCAGTGGTGCACCTGTAGTCCCAGCTACTTGGGAGGCTGGGGTGGGACAATTACCTGAGCCCACAAGGTTGAGGCTGCAGTGAGCTATGACTGCACCACTGCACTCCAGCCTGGGCAACAGAGCAAGACCTTGTCTTGAAAAATAAATAAAAAATAAAAACTTTGTGCTGCCAACACTGTGAATATAACTAAAACCAATGAACACACTTAACAATGGGTAAAATGGTTAAATTTTGTTACATGTATTTTTCCACACACATAAAAACTTTCGTCCTGCAAATAATTCCAGAAAGAAAGTAAAAGACAACGCACAAATAGAAGATAGGGCTAAATCAGATATAAGGGTGCAGCACCCAGGGCTGGGCATGGTGGCTCACACCTGTAATCCCAGCACTTTGGGAGGCTGAGGCAGGAAGACTGTTAGGGCCCAGAAGTTCAAGACCAGCCTGGGCAACACAGTGAGGTCTCGTCACTTTAAAAAAAAAAAAAGGAAGACAAAGAAAATAAAAGAAAAAAGAAAGAAAGAAAAAAAATTTAAGAAAAAGGGTAGAACATCCAGACTATCACAAAGAACTGACAACTTTAAAATGTCAAATAACCTAATTAAATAATGGACAAAAGTCTGAACAGACATTTCATCAGGGAAGATATACTAATGGTCAATAAGTGCAAAAGAAGATGCTCAACATCATTAGCCACAAGAGAAATGCAAATCAAAACCACAATAAAACACTATGTCACACCCACCAGGATAGCTATGGTAAAAAAGGTAACAATCGTTGGCAACATTATAGAGTAACTGGAACCCTCATACATACTGCTGATGACAAAGAAAAATGCTAAAGTCACTTCAGATAACAGTTGGCAGATCCTCAAAAGATTAAATATAAGTTACCATACAACCCAGCAATTGCACTCTCAAGTATACACCCAAGAGAAATGAAAACATATGTTCACATAAAAATTTATCCACAAGTGTTCATAGCAGCACTGTTCATAATAGCCAAAAAGGAGAAACAACTCAAGTGACCATTTACTAATGAATGGTTAAACAAAATGTGGTGTAGCCATAAAAGAATATATTATTCAGGCCTAAAAACAGTGAAGTACTGGCTGACTTGAAGGTAGTGAGTTATCTCAACAGATTGTTCAGTCAGTTATAGATCTAAGTCTTTACTCTCTCCTCATATCACTACTGCACTTGACTATTTTTTTTTTTAAAGTATTTAAAAAAAGAATGAAGCACTGATACATGCTACAGCACAGATGAAGGTAAAAGTCAGCCACGTAAGACCACACATTGTATATTTCAATTTGTAAGAAACATCCAGAATAGGCAAATCTATAGAGACAATAAAGTAGATTAATGGATGCCTAAGTCCGGGGGAATGCTTTGTGGAGTAAGTGAGTAATAACTGCTAATTGGTACAGGGTTTCTTTTGGGAGTAATAAAAATGCTCTAAAATTGATTATAATGATGGTTACACAACTCTGAATATACTAAAAACTTCTCAACCATACACTTCAAATGTGTGAATTACTAATATATCGTTTGTGAATTAAGTTTTAATGAGTGGCTATATTAATATAAGATCACAGACTTCAGAACAAAAATCAAAGGAAACTGTACTTTTCAGAGAAAGATCCTGAGGTTGCCATTTATATAAGAGAAATAATTTTATTTGCATTGACATAGGGTCGATTCTCATCATTTATAGTAGTTATATTCTATACAGTTGCTGCAAACAATAAATTAACAAATTAACTAAACTATTGCTCCTAGAGGAAATGCAGGATTAGGTTCCTGTAAGCCTCTGGTCACAAAATTTTCATCAGTCAATACATAACATTTTTATGTGCATTTATGTTTAAAGTCACTTTAAAACATATTGCTGAGGGCTGGATGCAGTGACTCAAGTAATTCCAGCACTTTGGGAGGCTAAAGTGGATAGACAACTTGAGTCCAGGAGTTGAGACGAACCTGGGCAACATGGTGAAACCCTGTCTTTACAAAAATTATAAAAAATTAGCTGGGTGTGGTGGCATGGGCCTGTAGTCTCAGCTACTTAGGAGGCTGAGGTAAAAGGATCACTTGAGACCAGGAGGCAAAGACTGCAGTAAGCCGTAACTGGGCCACTGCGTTCCAGTCTGGGTGACAGAGCAAGACCCTGTCTCAAAAAAATAAATAAATAAAATATATTACTGGTTCATTAACACTAAATTCAAAGCCAAAACACTGTAACTCATATGAATGAAGCTTATCTTACACGTGTTTTTTCCATAAAGCACACATATCCTTCATGCACTCAGGAACACTACAGGGCACTTCAGCTTTATTACATTTAGGGCCATTTGAAGCAGTGAAGTCAACAAAAAGCATAATGATGAGAACAACATGGCCACAACAAGGACACATATTTACACTATGAGTGCTGAAAGAAGGCAAAGCATCTCCCAGTTTGACCTCAGCTGGGAAAATGTGAGTTGGGCGAGTCAAATTTTTTGCTGCTCTGCCCATGTCAAGGAATGACTGTGAAAGCACTGCAATTATTAACATTGGGGTTACAAATAAATTTTAGTGTATAGGTGAATTCTAAAACACAGAATCCATGAATGAGAATCAATTTTTTAAAAATGCAATAAAATGTACTTTAAAATACATGATTTTAAAATCTCTAGGAGGAAAAATATTTTTAACATATTTTAACATTGTTATTGTGGTATATACATATAACATAAAATTCGCCATTTTAACTTTTATGTATATTATGTATACAAGTACACAATTAGGTATGTTATATGGTATTAACTACATTCAACATGTCATGCAACCATCCAACCATCACCATGATTTTCATTATCATCCCAACAGAAACTATATCCATTAAGCAACAACCACCCATTCCTTCCCGACTCCCATCCTAAACTCTCTATTCCCTCCCTGTTCTCCCTGCAAGCCCTTGGTAACCTCCAGTCTGCTTTCTGTCTCTATGACTGTGCCTATTCTGGACATTTCATAGAAGTGTAATCATATATTTGCCCTCTTGTGTTTGTCTTATTTTACTTATGTTTGCAAGGTTTACTCATATTGCAGCATGTATCAGAAATCCATTCCTTTTCAGGACCAAATAATATCCCATTACATGTATACACATTTTATCAGTTCATCTGTTGAACACTTAACGTTATTTCCACCTTTTGGCTACTGTGAATAATGCTGCAATCAATACTGGCAAGTTATCTGTTTGAGTCCCAGTGTTCAATTCTTTTGGGTCACAGATATGTAAGAATGGATTTGCTAGGTCACATGCTAATTTTATGTTTAACTGAGGAACCACCAAACTGTTTCCCACAGTGGCAGCACCATTTTACATTCCACCAGCAATACAGAAGGACTCTAATTTCTCCTCATCCTTGCCAACACTTGGTTGTTTTTTAACTAGAGCCATCCTAGCAGGTGTGAAGTGGTATTTCCTTGTGGTTTTTTTTACATTTCTCTTAATAACAAATGATCTAGTGTATCTTTTCATTTGCTTATTGGCCATATATACGTATCTTCTTTGGGGAACTGTCTATTCAAATCTTTTGCCCATTTTTAATTGAGTTGTCTTTATTATTAGGCTGTAAGAGTTCTTCATATATTCTGGATATGTCACTATTATCCAATATGTGACTTACAAATACTTTCTCCCATTCTGCAGGTTTTCTTTTCACTTTTTGAATAATGGCCTTCAATGTACAAAAGTTTTACATTTTGATCAAGTCCGACTTACTATTTTTTTCTTTAGTTGCTCATGCTTTATTTAGGTTGTTACTTGTCTTTGTTTTGTTTTTGTAGAGACAGGATCTCACTATGTTGCCCAAGCTGGTCTCAAACTCCTGGCCCCAAGCAGTTCTCCCACCTCAGCCCACCAAAGTGCTATGATTACATGGTAAGCCACCATGCCCAGCCTGTTGATACATTTTGAGTTAACTTTTGCATATGGTGTGAAGTACGGGTACGACTTTATTCCTTTGCATGTGAAAATCGGTTGTACCAACATCCTTTTTTTGTTTTGAGACAGGGTCTTGCTCTGTCAGTGCACTGCAGTGCAGTTACACAATCACGGCTCAATGCAGCCTCAACCTCCCCAGGTTCAAACAATTCTGCCTCAACCTCCCAAATACTTCCTGGGGACCACAGATGTGAACCACATCTGGCTTTTTAAATTTATTTATTTATTTTGAGATGCAGTCTCGCTCTGTCGCCAGGCTGGAGTGCAGTGACATGATCTTGGCTCACTGCAACCTCCACCTTCTGGATTCAAGCAATTCTCCTGCCTCAGCCTCCCACGTAGCTGGGATTACAAGCATGCACCACCATGCCCAGCTCATTTTTGTATTTTTAGTAGAGAGGGGGTTTCACCAGGTTGGCCAGGATGGTCTCAATCACCTGACCTCGTGATTCGCCCAGGATGGTCTCAATCTCCTGACCTCATGATCCGCCCACCTTGGCCTCCCAAAGTGCTGGGATTTTAAGTGTGAGCCACCGCACCTGGCCATTTTTTTGTATTTTTAGTAGAGAGGGGGTTTCACCAGGTTGGCCAGGATGGTCTCAATCACCTGACCTCGTGATTCGCCCAGGATGGTCTCAATCTCCTGACCTCACGATCCGCCCACCTTGGCCTCCCAAAGTGCTGGGATTTTAAGTGTGAGCCACCGCACCTGGCCATTTTATTTTTTTTTAATTTTATTTAGAGACAGACCTCACTATGTTGCCCAAGCTAGTCTTGAACTTCAGGGCTCAAGTGATGCTCCTGCCTCGGCCTCCCAAAGTGCTGGGATTACAGGTATGAACCAACATGCCTGGCCCAATGTCATTTTTTGAAGATACCCAATCTTTCTGTCACTGAATGGATTTGGCACCATTGTCCAGTATCACCTGGATATACTGGGAGGACAGATAAAGTATTAACACAGGTTATGTCTTGGGGGAGACAGGAACTGGATGAGGATAAGGAGTGCAAGGGAGGCTTCTCATTATCCAGCTTCATATACTTATTTAACTTTTGAACCAGTGCGAAAGTACTGTGTACTCAAGAGCTAAATTCAAC
>NW_012113586.1:6032256-6037007 GCF_000951035.1 Colobus angolensis palliatus | reverse complement strand
GTAGAGATGGGGTTTCACCATGTTGGCCAGACTAGTCTTGAACTCCTGACCTCAGGGGATCTGCCCACTTCGGCCACCCAAAGTGCTGGGATTACAGGTGTGAGCCACCATGCCTGCCAAAACAGAATATTTTTTAAATGCAAAAAGGCTAGGCAAGTTTCACTACTCTCAATGTCTTACACTAGTTACTTACCTAGTTCCTGAGGCATCTGAGTCTGTGCTATCAGCTTGACATGGAAAAGCCACATTTAGGTACAATTTTACCACACTACCTCGGTGGCCTCATTTGTTTAAAAAAGAAACAAGGATAATATTATCACCCTGAGATAATTCTTTTTAATTGGGCAAAACTTCATTCCGCAAAATAGAATGAGTCTTCCTTCTAAGAGATTTTTATAAGCAAATAAGATAACATGAAAAAGTTTTATCTTGGAAGTTATGTTATTTTACAGACAAGGAACAGAAGTCTACACACATTCAAATAAACTTATCCACAGCTAGTTCTTTCCTGCCATTATTAATTCAGATAATCTACTTTGAAAGTATTCAACATATACTGAGGAAGGAAAACAGAGAAGAGAAAATTGGATGGATGTCAAGAGCAGCCTAGATTATAGCCAAAAGCATAAGGACTAAAATCATATCATACACAAATGAAAAAGAGGGAATCACCTCCAAACCAACATTAAGAGAAGAAATAGTAAATTTCAGCTATGACTAATCTCCTTTTGAACCATATTTCAATAAACACCTGGTTTACTGAAATCAAATTTATTACCAATTTATAATAAAATGTATTATACTGTTCTTTAATATAATGTCTTACCTCTCCAGCGAGATTCAATGGGCCTAAGGTTCATTACCTATATCCCTTTTATATGCCTCACAACATATGAAGGTAACGTTCAACACAAAGCAGAAAATTTAATATATGAAGGACAGCTGAAATGCAGTGCTCTAACTTATTACTTTCAATACTTCAGATTCATAAGCACAGTAATACAGTGAAATGATTCTCAATACCTTACCTTCATATCCGCCCTACTGCAGACAAAAAAACTGATGGGGATCTTTTGACTGACATTAGCTTTTTGCATAAGTATTTACTTTGTGAGGGTTAGTATTTAAGCCAACCCTCAGTGATGGGAAAAGAAATGAGTTGTGTAATTTGAATTTTAGCATTCTATTAATAAACCACAAATGGATGACAGGTCAGACTGGTACAAAATTCATTTGTGGAATTCATTCTGGCAGTCATTTGTGATCTTACAAGTAGAACCCTGTAAATTCTGATTCTTCCAAATCTATTGTGGACAACAGGTCAGGCTGTACACACCACACTGTTTGAAATCTGATTCATAACCAATGCCTAACATGTCCCATCAAATGAAAATGTGGGATGTGGTATCACGAGGCATAGTAAATATTTTAGGTTGTTTAGGAAAAAAGACAGTATCAAGGATATTATGTAGGTATTTACATAATGAAAGAAAAATTTCCACAATTTTTATCTACAAATTCAAAATATAATAATTCAGTAATTTTTTTGTAATACAGGTCTACCAATGAGAAGAATAAAATTATTTTTGTAAGATAATATTTTAATTGGGAAAATTTTAATTAACTCACCACAGGTGAAGAGCTATCCCTGTTTGGCTAACAAATGAGCCACTCAAAAACTTTCCTTGTCAGTGAAGAGCCTCATTTTCATTTTTTATTTTTAAGAAATTCTGCTGTGATCAGATATTCCATTTTAAACTTTCTTATTTCTGATTTTTGCTTTCCTGTGAGTTGGGAATAATGTAATCAGTGCTTAGTCTGGGGTTGTCAACATAACATTGTACTCTTTCAGCACAGCTATAGTATAAGTACATAATAAACACCATGCTTTGCCATCTAACTCAAAACAAAATGTACTCTGCTGTAAAAGCATGACATTTAAAATCCGTTCACTCTTCTTTGAAATGATAGGTATGCAATCTTTTGGAAAATTTTTTAAATTTTAAATGTTGTGCTACAGCCATACACATCCCTATCAAGTTATAGCTGCATCACTGCAATCTGTAATGCACCAAAAAGCAGTACACAGTCTTTGTCACAACTACTCAGTTTTCCCATTATAGCACGAAAGTAGTCACGGACAATACATAAATGAATGTACATGGCTGTGTTCAAATAAAAATTTCTAAACACAAATTTACACTTAAAGTAATTTTTTTTTCTTTTTCTTTGAGATAGAGTTTTCGCTCTTATTCCCCAGGCTGGAGTGCAACAGCGCAATCTTGACTCACTGCAACCTCTGCCTCCCAGGTTCAAGAGATTTTCCTGCCTCAGTCTCCCAAGTAGCTGAGATTACAGGCAACTGCCACCATATCCAGCTAATTGTTTTTGTATTTTTAGTAGAGATGAGGTTTCACCACGTTGGTCAGGTTGGTCTCCAACTCCTGACCTCAAGTGACCTGCCCACCTTGGCCTTCCAAAATGCTGGGATTACAGGCATGAGCCACCACACCCGGCCTCTAATAATTTTCATATGTCACAAAATATTATTTTTTCCCAACTATTTAAAATATAAAAATCATTCTTGGCTCACGGGTCATACAAAACCATGCAGTTGGTTGTATTTAGTTCATGGGCCAGTTTGTCAATCCCTGATCTAAAGCAATGCCCAATAATTAACAAGCCCCACACACAAGCACAGAATCTTCAATCAGAACTGTATTGCCTCATTCAAGTGGGGAGACAACCAAGGATCATCTATTGCTTGGGGAAACCTAAGAAACACAAAGATCAAAAGAAAAAAAAAAAGGAAAGTAAAACAGATAATAAAGGGAACAGAAGATAAACAAGAGCAGGCAGAAGCAAGCAGTAAGATAAGATGTCAAAAACGTTATATAATGATAGCTGGGCATAGTGGTGCACGTCTATAATTCCAGCTACTACAGAGGCTGAGGCAGAAGAATCACTTGAATCCAGGAGACGGAGGTTGCAGTGAGCCAAGACCACACCACTGCACTTCAGTCTGGGCGACGGACCGAGATTCTGTCTCAAAAAAAAAAAAAGTTACATAATGCAATTATCAAATATAAATATGGAATCAGTATACCTGAAATGTTTCAAAAGTAAAAAGTCAAATGAAAAATAACGTAAAATAGGTATTTTGCCTAGGGAAGAAAAACATTTGTATCCTCAGAGAAAGAAGATACTAAGTCCACAGAAAAAGAACAGAATCTTATAAAAATACAACCTAAGCAAGGAAGCTCTTAGAAATGTACCACGTAGGCCAGGCGCGGTGGCTCATGCCTGTAATCCCAGCACCTTGAAAGGCCAAGGCAGGTGGATCACCTGAGGTCTGGAGTTTTAGAGTGGCCTGGCCAACATGGTGAAACCTCGTCTCTACTAAAAATGCAAAAAAATTAGCCAGGCGCGGTGGCACGAGCCTGTAGTTCCAGCTACTCAGGAGGCTGAGGCACGAGAATCACTTGACCCAGGGAGGCAGAGGTTGCAGTGAGCTGTCCAGTCTGGGTGATAGAATGAGACTCCATCTCAAAAAAAAAGAAAAGAAAGAAATGTACAATGTAATTAATAAATTGGATAAAAGGGTTAGAGATAAGGACAAGGAGATCTTTCAGAATGTCAGCTGAGCAAGAAAACAAAGGGAAGGAAACTATACAAGATAGGGGAGAATATGAACCTAGGAGAGCCAACATCAAATAGTAATAGTTCAAAAAGAGCGGGAGGTGGGGAAGGACCTTCTGAAAAAAATGTAGTTATCTTACTATAAATGAAGATTATAAGACTAAATGAAAAAACACAATGAATTTTTAGAAACTTTTAGAGAAAAAAAAAAATCAATAGAAGCACATCACTGTATTTCAAAACAATGATAAACAGATGAAGAGATCCAAGACATAAAAAGATCTCAAGAGGTAAATAAACAAATGAAACCCAACCGGGGTTGTACAAATGAGCAAAATTAGAGTAGCATCAGCAACACTGATTTAAGACACTGGAAGATATGCCTTAAAAGTTCTGAGGAAAAAAGTTTTAACCCAGAATTTCATATCTAGCCAAGTAATCATTTAAGAAGAGAGTAGAATAAAGAAAACTTCAAAAATGCAAAGACTCAGAAACTATACTCTTAGTGACTCTTCTTTAGAATGTACAAACAAGGGAGTAAACAAAGAATGGGGAAGACATGGGAGCCCAGGGCCTGTGTAATTTTTTGATTAGATCAAGACTCATCTTCATAAAACTGACTTGAACGACTACAACCTCAGTTATTAGGGTGCATAAGCAAAGAACAGTGAAATTAAAAAAAAAAAAAATTCTGACCAACAGCATGGAAATGAAGAAATCTGTCACTGCTGGGTTCAGGGTAAGTAAAAAATTTTTCTCCTGAGAATTTCCTTTTTTTTCCCCCCACACCCACACTGTGTGTAATTCTAAGAATTTTTAATTACAGCCAGCCTGTAAGGTAAACACTAAATCAACATCTGACAATACTAAGATACAGTAAACTAAAAGTCTGCTTCAGTAATTTCTGTGTTGATGGCACCTGACAGAAGCACATGCAAAATACCCTTTGGAGGTTTGTTCCCTAAAACCAGTCTGGCAGATTTCATAAAGCCCTGGTGAACAGGCTCACTGTCTAAAACTATAAAATACAGGAGGACACCACCCACAACAAACAAGAGCAGGCAGAAGAAAGTAGTAAAATAAGACATCAAGAACATCAGATGATGGAATTA
>NW_012113586.1:6021708-6032046 GCF_000951035.1 Colobus angolensis palliatus | reverse complement strand
AGAACTGCTTGAACCTGGGAGTCGGAGATTGCAGTGAGCCAAGATCACACCATTGCACTCCAGCCTGGGCAACAAAGTGAGACTCCGTCTCAAAATATACACTCAAAAAACATTCATGGAAGACTTAAGCAAATGCAGAGGCATACCATGTTTATAAACAGGCAGACACCATAAAGATATTTTCTCCCAAATTGATTTACATATTCAAAGCAATTCCAACAAAAACACTGACAGGTTTTTTTGGTTTGTTTTTCTTTTCTTTTTTAAAGAGATGGTGGCATCTCTCTGTGTTGCCCAGGCTGGAGTACAGGTGCTATTCCCAAGTGCAATCATAGCACATTACAGCTTCAAACTCCTAGGCTCAAGTCATCCTTCTGCCTCAGCCTCCTGAGTAGCTGGGACTACAGGCAGGTACCACCACACACTGCTTAAGAGGTTTTTAAAATGACCTTTCACAAGATGAACTTTCACAAGATAATACATTTTAGTATAAAAGTGAGCAAAAGGTGAATGGCCAAGGTTTGTCTTGGAAAAAGAAATTTTTTAATTAAAAAAAAAAGGAGCTAAGGGTCAAGATCAGTTGAGATAATCTTGAAGATGACCAAGGTATATGTAGAGAGGGCAGTAAAATTACCTTAATGAACAAAACTTACTGCTTATTATAAAGCTACTAAGAACAGCCAAAAAATAAATAAATAAAAGGAGAAAAAACTAAAAACATGAAAAGACAGCTCTCTAAAAAAAAGTGTATCCGTTATCTATTGCTATGTAACAAATTACCTCAAAAATTAGTAACTTAAAACAACAATAATTCTCACAGCTTTATTGAAACAAGAATTTGGGACAGACCTGGCAGGCAGTTCTGGCTTAGTGCCTCTAAGAAGGCTGCAGTCAAGATGTCAGCCAGGACTGCAGTCATCTGAAAGCTTGATTGGGATAGAGAATCTACCTCAAAAGTGGCTTTCACATGGCTGGCAAGTTGGTCCCGGGTTTTTGCAGAAGACCTCAATTTTTCTCCATATGGCCTCTTTAAAGGACTACTAGAGTATCTTTCACAGAATGGCAGCTGTTTTTCACCCAGAATGAGGGATCCAAAGAGCAAGGAAAAAGTTGTATATATGCCTTTAATGACCTGGCCTCAGAAGTCACTATTAATTCTAATATATTCTCTTGGTCACGGAGACCAGCCTTGAGCAACAGAACAGCAACCATAGAATGGTGTGAGTAATAGGAGAAAAGGAACAAGGGGCCATCTTAGAGGTTGGCTACCACACCAAGCCATAGGCTCAGAATACATCTTCAACCTAAATCATCAACAAAGGATCAGTATACAGAATTTGTCAAGAATTCTTTTAAATCAAAACAGAAAATGTAAGCAATCTAAAGAAAAACATAAAACACATGGACAAATAATTCACAAAAGGAACATAAATAGCAAATAATAAGCATTCAAATGTATTCGTTAGTACCATACAGTGCATGCCATTTACTCATCACTGGGGAATAGGCTTTAAATATTTTTCTAAAAATGGTATATTTATGTTCATCCATCCTTGTTCTTTTTCCCACTTCCCCTTGAGTCCAATGGCAAGGGATAGAAGTGCAATTTGTGGCCAGAGACAAGAGGTTAATTTACCTATCATCCTAAGCGCAATCTCTGAAGTTGGCTTAGACAGCCATAAACATGAAAAAAAATCAGTAAATCTATAATGAGCTATTTTTAAAAGTTTAACTTCCGTTAATAAGTACTTTCTTCATTTTTACATTTTATTGACGGGAGGCTTTTTCTGAACTGTTACGGGTACTCCAAAATGCAAAACTATAAATGTATAAATCTGCCACCTATTATTTTATGATCTGACATTCTTCCCACTAGCCCAAAGACTCTGGGACATTATCATGTTCTTAATGTCCGTTAACAGAGCAGGGCTTAAACTTTCTGGTCTCAGGACCTCTCTTACAGTCTTAGTTATTGAGGAACACAAAGAGCTTTTGTTTAGATGTGGTATGACCATCAAATATGTTTTAAATGTATTTTAATTCATTACAAAATGAATTAAAAATGAATCTTAAATTTTAAAATGTTAAAATGACGTTTATTTTATTACTAGTTTTGTTTGTTTTCTGAGACAGTCTCACTCTGTCACCCAGACTGGAGTGCAATGGCATGGTCACAGCTCACTGTAGCCTCAACCTCCCAGACTCAAGTGATCCTCCCACCTCAGCGTCCTAAGTAGCTGGAACTACAGGCGCACACCACCACACTCAGATAAATTTTTTATTTTTTGTGGAGTCAGAGTCTTACTATATTGCCCAAGCTGGTCTTGAACTCCTGGGCTCAAGTGATCCTCCCACCTTAGCCTTCAAAAGTGCTGGGATTATAGGCATGAGCCACCATGTCCAGCACAACAGGTTTAAACAACATTTTTAAAAATCAGAAATAACTGTATTTCCTAAAACAAAAAAATTAATAAAGAGTGTCATTGTGCTAAATTTTAAAGATCTCTTTAACATGTGGTTTAATAGAATATGGCTGGATATATGCTTCTGCATTTAATGTTTTGATACGTTGTTTCTTTGAAGAATATAAAGAAAATCTGGCCTCAGACAACTAAGTATCTAAGAAAAGGGAAGAGCAGATTTTAATAGCCTTTTCAGATCACTGTGTGGATATTTTTATTTGATACAACACAAAAACTTAAGTATATTTATTTTTTAAACATCAGTTGCAATGTGGCATCTCAAATCTTAACAATAAACTTTACTAGTCTCTTGCATTAAAATCTATTTATTGGCCAGGCTCGGTGGCTCATGCCTGTAATACCAACACTTTGGGAGGCTGAGGTGGGCAGATCAACTGAGGTCAGGAGTTCAAGAACAGCCTGGTCAACATGGCAAAACCCCATCTCTACTAAAAATACAAAAATGAGCTGGGCGTGGTGGCGTGTGCCTGTAATCCCAGCTACTTGGGAGGCTGAGGCAGGAGAATTGCTTGAACCCAGGAGCCCAGGAGGTGGAGGTCGCAGGGAGGTAAGATTGTGCCACTGCACTCCAGCTTTGGCAACAAAGCAAGACTCCATCTCAAATAATAAAATAAAATACAATCTATTTATTATTGCTCTGTTTTGCACTTAACATCATGCATTGGTCATTTAGAATATATTGCAATAAGCTACGCAGATCTTTGAAATGTTGACATTACACAGTATCAATCTCTTCAGAAGAGTCTTTAAATACTGAGAAACTGACCAGCTCGTGGCAGCAAACACCAATTTTCCAAAATTCTAATTTTCATTTAAAATCTCGATTTTTATCACTGGCAACATATGTCAGTTGTTTTCCTGGAAATGACAGGCTCAATTCATTCACTTTTGAGAAAATGGCTGCCAAATACCCATGCCTAAAAACCACAGTTTGTCAATCATTATTTCAAGTAAAAATAATTTTCTATGAAAAAAAGCAAATTCAGCTTGGAACTCAAAAAACTACACAAGTACTTTTCCTGCACTTTCGTAAGCAGCAGAAGCATTTTAGGCACATTTCCCATTTCATCACACAGAGCTTTAAAGATCAAAATTTAATATACTAATTGTTACTGTTTCATAAAGGATATTAAGTGACAATGGATAGGTTTATTTTTGTTTTTTCTCTAAATGTGTGAAAGTAAATATGCAATGACTTTTAGTATGGCTTGGAGCCACTATCTTTTTTTTTTTTTTTTTTTTTTAAAGACAGGGTCTCATGCCATTGCCCAGGCTGGAGTACAATGGCAATCACAGCTTGCTGCAGTCTCGACACTCCCTGACTCAGGCGATTCTCCCACTTCAGCCTCCTGAGTAGCTGCGACTACAGGCACGCACTACCACGCCTGTTTAATTTTTCTGTATTTTTTGTAGAGACAGGGTTTCCTCATGTTGCCCAGACTAGTCTCCTACTCCTGGACTCAATCAATGCACCCATCTTGGCCTCCCAAATGGAGCCACTCACCACCTTAATTCATGCAGAGGTGACGGCAGTTTTATCCATAATTGCTTTTGCACCATTAATATAAATGTCAGCACAGTGAATAAGGTAAATATTAAATTAGTGTAATTATGAAAATAGTTTTAAACTTGTGCACCTCTAAAAGGGTCTCAGTGACATGGTCACTACCTTAACCCCCACCCTAGCATTCTGTGGACCACACTTTGAGAATCACTGCTTTAAGGTATTCTCATTTAGGACCCATTGAGAGCAGTATCTATGAGAAAAGTAAAAGTAATTAAAGTCCCCCAACTAGGGCTATTGATGTACAAATACTAGACATTATAAAGACTTAGGATTTAGGACATTAGTTTATAAATTTTTACAAGTTCTAGGTAACTAGAAAGATTCAGAACTCAAATGATTTATCATGCATGCTGTACACATGAGTAGACATCAGAAAAGCCTTTAAAACCACAATTTACCCCCCTGCCTCTTCTTTCTGTTTACTGTGAGATACAGTCACAAAGGCAATGGGGGGACAAATGAAAAATTACCGAAATCACACTACTGCAATTTATTGGGGGCTTCCCATGTAAGCTCCCAATAAATGCACCTTGCAACACATTAACTCTCTTAATTCTCACAAAAACTCTATGACATAGATATAATTATTACTCCCAGTTTACAGATGTTAAGTAACTTATCCACGGTCATTCCAGTATTAAATGGCACAGCTCAAAAATCAAGTCAGGTAGTTTGACCACAATGCTAGACAGAAGTTGTTAGGAAGTATTTCAGCAATCTCGGATACATCTTCAATGACTAGTTGTTGGTGTAATACCACATGATCATTCAAACACTCAAGCTTGTTTCTGTTGAAGAGGACAGTCCGAAAAAGTAGAGCCTAAAAAGTTCCCAAACCAGTTAAGTCACACTGAGGCTAGAACTGTCATATAGTATACACACTCCAGGGATAAGAAATTCCAAGGGCTCAAACAGAAGACTCCTCAGAGTGGCTCAGCATGGTCTGTGATAAACAGAAACACTATGAGGAAGTGCTTTTCACACTACACTCAAGAAGTTTTCCCTCCCACTTACAAGACTGTTGCCATCTTGGACTTTCCATAGTAAGTTTTTTTGTTTTGTTTTGTTTTTGAGACGGAGTCTCACTCTGTCACCCAGGCTGGAGTGCGGTGGCATGATCTCAGCTCACTGCAACCTCCGCCTCCCAGATTCAAAGGATTCTCCTGCCTCAGCCTCCCAAGTAGCTGGGATTACAGGCGCCTGACACCATGCACGGCTAATTTTTGTACTTTCTGTAGAGACAGGGTTTCGCCATGTTGGTCAGGCTGGTCTCGAACTCATAACCTCAAGCGATCTGCCCGCCTCGGCTTCCCAAAGTGCTGAGCCACTGTGCCCAGCCCATAGTAAGTTGAAGAATTCAGTAACGGAATGATTTTTCCATGGTGATTCCTCTATTACTCCCCACAAACTATAAGGACATTAAATGTACGTACATACAGAACGTTAGCATAAAAGACAATAGAATCATAGAACCTAACAGGATAGGAACTCAGCCTCTTCACAGTGCAAAAGACCTGGAGAGACTTCCTAGGTTCCTTGTCCAAGGGTTACATAGCTACTTAATAGCAGAACCCAGGCCAGGCGGTCCCTCACGCCTACAATCCCAGCACTTTGGGAGGCCAAGACGGGTGGATCACTTGAGGCCAGGAGTTCAAGACCAGCCTGGCCTACATGGCGAGATCCTGTCTCTACAAAAAATACAAAAGAATAGGTGGGCATGGTGGCAGGCACCTATAATATCAGCTACTGGGGAGGCTGAGGCAGGACAATCACTTGAACCCAGGAGGTGGAGGTTGCAGTGAGCCAAAATCGCGCCATTGCACTCCAGCCTGGGCAACTAGAGCAAAACTCTGTCTCAAAAAAAGGAAAAAAGCAGAACCCAATGCAACTTAATACCAATTCATTTCTTCAACTGTGTCATTGTGCCATCTCACAGGTAGCCTCATCTCCTTCAAAAGTACATCTGAGCGTTTGTTCAGATGCATCAATATGATTCCTATTTTAAAAAAATTTTTTTAGAGACAGGGTCTTGCTATGTTACACAGGCTGATCTTGAACTCTTGGCCTCAAGTGATCCTCCTGCCTCAGCCTCCTGAGTAGCAAACCTGTATTTTTATTGATAAAGTATAAAATTATATATATCCACTACTGACAGCTATTCTGCCTCAACCTGAAAAAGCACCCCCAAAACAATCACAAAAGTACTCTAAAAAGCGCACTATTGAGATTCAATATTAACTAATTTATCTACTTTGATTTTGCAAATACTCCAACAGTAAACAGATCATACTTTCTCCTCAAAATATTTAAATCCATCTTCCTCAAAGTGTGGTGGTACCAAAAGCATCAAAATCACAGGGCACCTGTTAAAAATGCAGGCACATGGAGTCATCACCAAATCAACTAAACCAGTCTCTGAAGAAACTCCCAAGTTAGCATTTTAATAAGCTCTCCAGTGATTCTTATTTACTCAAAACTTATTGAACAGTCTACAATATCCTAGTACAAAATGAGATGGGTAAGTAAACAAAAATAAACATTTTGGATTTTAGCTGTGCTACAAAGAAAAAAGATGATGTATGAGACAGCGACCTGGAGGACTACTTTAAAATGAGAAGTCAAACTCTGAGGAGACATTTGAAGTGAGGAGCCCTTCATTAAAGACAGTGGTTCTCAAACTTAAGCGTGAATCAGAATCACCTGGAGAGCTTGTTAAACGAGACTACTGGTCAGGAGGTCTGAACGGCCAAGAATCTGTATTCCTAACAAGGTCACAGATGATGCTGATGCTGCTGGTCCAGGAACCACACTCTGAGAACTGTTGATCTAGAGAGAGCAGCCAGACAGTGTGAATAAATGTATTAAGAGAAAATAGGAAAACACCAGTTACGAAGGAGGGCATTATATCCATCTTTGTTTCAAAATCACTGGAAAAGACGGTGAATTAAAACTATCTAGTTATGATCTCCAGACCAGAGAAGACGATATCTGAGGTTGCTCAGTAATATCCTATATTGTTGAATCATTTCTCAGTTACAAAGTGTTTTCGCATTTATTATTTGCCTTATTGAGATGTAAGTAAACGACTATTAGCTACATTTTAGAAGTAAACTGAAGGACAAAAACAGTATGAATTTCCTTTAGCGTAAAACAGTTAAGGAGCTGAAATATGTCCCCTAACACCCAATCTAGTGTTCTTTCCAGCACAGCTTCATCTTTTTAAACAGCAAAGCAGAATGGTATATAGGAGGTTAATACTGACAAATTACTTTCCAGACTATCTAAAAACACAGTGGGTGGCTGGGCACGGTGGCTCATGCCTATAATCCCAGGACTTTGGGAGGCTGAGACAGGCAGATCATTTGAAGCCAGGAGTTCAAGACCCGTCTGGCCAAGATGGCAAAACCCCGTCTCTACTAAAAATACAAAAATTAGCCAGGCATGGTGGTGTGCGCCTGTAATCTCAGCTACTGGGGTGGCTGAGGCACAAGAATCACTTGAACCTGGGAGGCAGAGGCTGCAGTGAGCCGAGATCAAGCCACTGCACTCCAGCCTGAGCAACAGAGCGAGACTGTCTCAAAAAAAAATTTTTTTTAATAAAAAACATGGTGGATTCCAGACTCAATTTGTTTTAGATATTCGTTGACAGCAATATCACTTAAGATTGACAGTATTTGGTTAGTCTCTTCCACTTACTCATCCTCCTTCAAAAAGAAAGGATAAAGAAATGAAGAGGGGATTTACATATTATTCTCTCTCCTTCATAAATTTCAGATAGCCAATTTCATAACCTCAGTCCCTCGGCCACATCAGTCAAACATAAACCGCATCTCTGGGTTCCCTCTAAATCTCTCACCTAACCCAGGTTCCCACAAGAACACTGAATCCTATGGGTCTTACTATGCTCATGGGTGCACAGACCATGAGCCGTTATTCTCTAAACACCCATTAACAATTAGTAGCTTCTCCAACAACCAAAGCCTTATTCTTAACATTCTTACCTACATGTCCCAATAATGCTAGAAAACCAAAACAACCCAAACTGAAAACATTTTATCCTCCCTCCACCCCAGGCCTTACCCTCACCCTAGCCTGCTTCAGCATCTGAATACGTATTAATAGCACTGCCATTCACCAAATAAAAAATGTGGAATTCTACATGTTTGTCTCCCTCACACTAATTTCAATACAATCCCCCCGTCCCTCCATTCCCACAGCCACTTACTAATAGTTACTACTATTAATATACTAGCTACCATTTCATTAGTAACTACCACGTACTAATTACACATTTTATCTTACTTCATTCCTTCAATAACCCTATGAGTTTATGTACTTTTTTACCCTGTTTCACAAATGAGAAAACTGAAGCTAAGAAAAGGTCACTGCCCAAGTGTAGAAGATGGCAAAGGAGATTTCCAAACCCTACCGTTCCCCCAAACCAAAATGCTTCATTCTGTAATACCTGATATCATTTCTTTACTACCCATTCCAAATGTTAATTTCTTACCTAGATTACTGCCAAGAGTCTCCTAACTGGTCTCCCTGTCTCTAGCCTTGCCTTCCCTCCTCCCTCAAGTGCCCTAAGTGATCCTTTTGGATCAGAAATCTGATCCATTTATTCTCTTGATATAAAAACCCTCCAGGAACATACTTTAGTCCACAATGTCATGGATACACTCTACAGGATGAACTCCAAGCCCTTTAGTACAGGTCCACAATCCCTTACCTAGAGTTCCAAAATTCAAAAGCTTTGGAAATTTTTTTTTTCATTAGTTTGCAACAGAATCCACTGTGTTGGGAGGTTATTTATTGTCTATTTATCCCATTAGTGTGACATTCATGTGTTTCAATGCAGAAACATTAACGTGTTTGATACAGAGTTAATTCAGACCCTGACAAAAGTCTCCCATAAGAGACCTTGCCAGAAAAAAGAAAAATCCCAAAATATTGTGAAGTTCAAAACACACCTGGATCCCAAGAGTTTAAGAGACTTTGAAACCTTTATCTATTCAGCCCATCAATCCAATCTAATTTCCACCAATCACCTTACACATTCTTTAGTTCCAGGGATGTAGAAGGGTGCCCTGTGCCCTGAATACCCTCCAACCCAGTGAGGTACTCATTCAAGAAACCTGTTCATGGATTTCCTTTCCTGTGAAGTTTCCCTGACCTTTCCTCTATTGTGCCACAACCATTGTACTGAATACCCTCCTCCACTGCTGCAAGTTATATAGGTTTCCCCTGTTAGACTGTGAATGAAGTCTTCATTGAGTACTTTATTCAGTCCTAGCACAGTGCCCCAACACTAGGGGCTCATTAACGTCCAATGAGCTACAACAAATTCATGCCCAGCTTTCCCTAACTCTCAATTTCCTTCAAAGTTCATTTCTCCTTCATCCCCAAACCTTAGGATTTTCCCTAACCATGCAGTCCGCTTTCCGAGTTTCTCTTTCCCAATGTCATCTTACAATTTTCTGTCAGGTGCCTTCTCTGTACCCCAAGCCCTCCAACATATTTTATCCACCTCCATTTAATCCATAGTGCTCCTCTCTCCTATCTGCGAACAGGCCAAGTCCCCTCCCTCCAAAGCAATCCATCTTCACTGCCCTTACCTCTTACCTACTCCCTCAACATCTCGCTGGCCCGGGCCCTTCCAGCCAAAACGCTTCTCACAACGTGTTTCCCAAATCCCCCTTCTCTCACTGTACGGGTCTGCCAGCTCCAGAACCAGCGCTCGGCCGGGTTCCGCACATCACAAACCTCGCAGCCAGCGTCCCCTCCCCCAGCCTCTCGCAGCCGGCACCCCTCCCTTCATGCTCCCCTTATCTCTTGCGGTCCAGCTTCTCTGGAAAGTGTCCCAGGGGCGATTCTTTCACCTTAGAGACCCCTCGGGATTGCGCCTGTCCGAGCAGCCCCAGGCCCCAGCACCTCCGTCCCCAGCTCCTCCAGGGTTGCGCAAATCCTGTGCGGCCCAGATGCCAGACAGGGCCTCCGGCTCACCTTGCTGGATGTCGCCGTTGCTGCCCCCCGGGATGGGTACGCTGAGCTGGCGCTCCGGCTCCGGCAGGCAGCGCAGGCAGAAGGAGTGAAGACAGGGCAGCAGCTTGGGCTCCGCCTCACGCCGGCTCTGCAAGCTCTGCTGACACACGGCGCAGGTGTCCAGGAGCGAGGCTGGCGGTCCAGGAGGCGGCCCCGCCGAGGGACCCGGAGCGGGAGCCGAGGCTGGAGCTGGAGCCGGCGTCGATACCGCGCCCCCGGGAACTGCAGGGCCCACTGAGGCCGCAG
>NW_012113586.1:6013837-6020998 GCF_000951035.1 Colobus angolensis palliatus | reverse complement strand
AACCCGAAAGAAGTTTTTAAAGCCAGAGGCGGTTGACGCTGGGTTGCGTGTGGCTGGGGTTGGTTATGAATTCCGATACAGCTGTGGTGCGTACGGAAGGGTGGAAGCTGGACCGGTTCCTGTCGTTGCGAGCGTGTCCCGGGCGTCTTCGCGGAAGCTTCACCTGCCGCGCGACTCGATCGCCGGGGCCTCCTGGGTCTCTGCTGTGCGTAGACCAGCCGCGTTCCTTTGGGTGGCTGTGGAGCACTAAAGCGGGGCTTTGTTTTTTTGTTTTTGGGTTTTTGTTTGTTTGATTTTTGTTTTTGTACTGAGGATCTACCAGAAATAGGCTGAAAAGACCGAGTGAGGAAGAAACTCTTTAACAGCTATTTTTGGCATCTTGAGGTGGTTCTCAGGAGTTGCTACGTATCAGAATCAACGGAGGAGTTTTTCAAAGCAGAGGTGCCAGGACCAGTCCCCAGACCTGAATCAGGAAGTGAGGGAGAGAGCCGACGGAGGGGGAGAAGTCCCTTCAGCTGATTCTAATGTATGTCAGTTTGGAGAGCCACGGATTGTAACCAATACTGCGTCCTTCTGAGGTCCCACTTTAAGTGCCCTGGTTTGAGCTGGGTGACAAATGCCCTTACAACAATGGTAGTATAAGCTTTCAGGCCGGGCATGGTGGCTCACGCCTGTAATCCCAGCACTTCGGGAGGCCGAGAAGGGCAGATCACTTGAGGTCAGGAGTTCGTGGCCAGCCTGGCCAATACGGTGAAACCCCGTCTCTACTAAAAATATAAAAATCAGCCGGGTGTGGTGGCGGGCGCCTGTAATCCCAGATACTCAGGAGGCTGAGGCAGGAGAATTGCTTGAACCCGGCTGGAGGCGGAGGCTGCAGTGAGCCGAGATTGTGCCACTGCACTCCTGCCGGGCAACAGAGCGAAACTCCGTCTCAAAAACAAATAAATAAATAAAAGCTTTCAGAAAGTTGCCTTTTTATTTGGGGAAAAAAAAGGTATTTGGAGGATTTTATGTAGTGCAACAACTGTTTTAGTGTTAAGATCATGAAATGCGGCCGGGCGCGGTGGCTCAAGCCTGTAATCCCAGCACTTTGGGAGGCCGAGACGGGCGGATCACGAGGTCAGGAGATCGAGACCATCCTGGCTAACACGGTGAAATCCCGTCTCTACTAAAAATACAAAAACTAGCCGGGCGAGGTGGCGGGCGCCTGTAGTCCCAGCTACTCGGGAGGCTGAGGCAGGAGAATGGCGTAAACCCGGGAGGCGGAGCTTGCAGTGAGCTGAGATCCGGCCACTGCACTCCAGTCCGGGCGACAGAGCGAGACTCCACCTCAAAAAAAAAAAAAAAAAAAAAGATCATGAAATGCTTTAGTGTTAAGATCATGAAATGCTCTCCTGTTAGTGTTCCCAAGAAAGGTGCTGTAAGTCCTTAAACCACGTGAAAACTCTTTTTTTTTTTTCTTGAGACCTCGTTTATCGCCCTGGCTGGAGTGCAGTTGCGTGATCACATTTCACTGCAGCCTCGACCTCCCAGGCTCAAGCCGTGCTCCTCCCAATTACCTGGGACCGTAGATGCAGGCCACCACGCCTTAGCTGATCTTTTTATTCCCCCCTTGCCTTGAAGAGGCTGGCGTCTCACTATGTTGCCCAGGCTGAAGCTCCTGGGCCTGAGCGATTGGCCCGCCTCAGCCGCTGGAAGTGCTGGAATTACAGGCACGAGCCACTGCGCCCGGCCTCCTGAAAACTTTTAAAAATTTATTCAAAAATATTTCCTGACCTCTTTATTGTCATAGTGTTTTAGATATACACTGGGATTACAAAACAGAGGCGCTCCCTGCATTCAAGGGATTTACAATCTAGTAGAGAAAGATTGAGAACAGATATATGCCAGGGAGTGGTAAGTGCTGTGAAGAAAAGAGTAAGTGGGGTAGAAAGGATTAGAGGTGACTGAAGAAGGCCCCTGTTGATTGGATGAAGGAACCTGTCTTGCAGAAGAGCAGGTAGCGGAACACATAGCAAGTGCAAAGGGCCTGAGGGAAACTGATTCTTGGCTTGTTAGAGGAGGAGTCAGTGTGGCTGGAGTGGCTTGAACAAGGGAGAGAATAGTAGGACATGAGATAAGAGAGTTACTAAGGGAGCCAGGTCATGTACAGAAATGGTAAAATTTTTTTTTTAACTTTTGTACCCTTTAAAAGAATTTTGTAAAGCTGATTTATTGCCTCAAAACATTGTAAGTTGACTAAATTTTTTCAGAAGTTTAAATAGTTGCAGAATGCAATTTGTGACATTTTGTAATACATTTTAAAATTATTTTAAATAGGAAAGTAAACACTAAAGTGGCTTAATACTATCCATTTTTAAAAGTATACTAAAATGTATTTTTTTAAACATGAAAAAGTGTTGGAAATGTTTTAATGAGATGGCTGGGAATCTTCCCCCTTCCCCTAATTAGTTTGAGTAGGCATGAATGCATATAACATTGCTAGAATGAGATAAGGTCCTGTATCAACTCTATTTTTCATTGTCACAGACTTAACTCTTGCTTTAAAAGCTATATATGTATACATGTGTGTATTTACACAGTCACATATATGATAGATTAATTCCCTTAAAACTACACTTTTATGTACCCCTTGGAAAATTTTCCTTCACTGAAGTACCCCAGGAGTACTCATACCCTAGCTTTAGGACCACTGAGTCAGATAGGAAGCCTTGGATGGGTTTTGAGCAAAGACTCAAAGCAGAATTGTGGGAAGAGTCACTGTGGCTGCTGCTTAGAGGAATCACCTATAAAGGGTCAGTGGAATAAGGAAGACCAGTTAGGGGGGCTAATAGGGTAATAACTCGGTTGGTTGGACCAGGTTGCAATCTGTAAAGGTGGTGAAGAATATGGCATATAAATCATAAACACTTCTTTTCAAATTCACTGCAAAAAAATAAGTTAATGGACTGAATTTCTCAACCAAAAGTTTTGCTTCCATGAATTTTCTTAACCTTTTGATGCCTGCTACTGTTTGCCTTTATTAAAATCTAGAATAAAAATGTTGTTTTTGAAAACGTATAATTTGTATAGGAAGGAAACAGCCCCGTGAAGTTCACCGTGTGCTCTGAGAAGGCAGTGCTTGGAGTATAACTCATGAAATAGGATCATTGAAACAGACCCAGCTACATCCATGATTTTCTGTGGGAGCCCAGAAATCTTGCAGGAGAAACTATGAAATAAGTCCACAGATGAGGCTGAGATATGATAATGCACAAACCTGTCTAATAGACTGCATAGCATGGGGTTCAGTATGCCCTGGGACAAAATGCTTGGTTTGAATCTGGTTCCATCACCTACTAGCTATGTGATTTAGGGAAACTTACTTAGCTTGCCTCAGTTCCCTCAGTCATGAAAGGGTGTTTGCTACCGGTAGGACCTACCTCAGGGTTGTCTCACAAACAATATTTGTAAAACGTTAATAACAGCACCCAGCACATGGTGAATATGGACGTTAAAGCAGACCCAGAGTTCCCTGAAGGAAACAGAACTGGCAGGAGAAACCCATGCCACTGAGAAAATTTCAAGAAGAAGAATCATGCTGTGACCCGAACTGAGCAGCAGGTATAGGTAGAGGCTGTGTCCAGCCATTTTCCTGACCTAGGCTACTATCCCTTCTTCCTCTGGTCTGAGCATTATCAGAAAAACAGTTCTGAAATAATGGAAGGAGCTCTTAGTAGGTTCATAGCAGTTCTGCTATAAAGAAAACTCCTCTAAGTTGCTGGTAAACAATAGTGGAAGGAGTTTTCCAGTTGTCCAGAAAAGAGAAAGGGCATTGGAGGTGAGTGACCCAGGTAGGTAAGCAATAGTGAGAACATGGTGTGTCCATCAGCTGGGCACAGGAGGTTAGCAAAAGCAAGGCAGTAGCCAAAGAGTAACTTGAAGATTTGCAAAGGCTGGTCTGCACCTTCTGGACAGAGTAGCCATGCTGAACAGCAGGAACAGAAGAGTACATGAGAACCAGCAGAAGGATGCTGAGCTGCAGCTGAAATCTGGGATGTTTCTGTAAATGTACAATACTTGCACTCATCAATGGATGAGGTCAGAGGACCTAAAGGTGACATTTTATCTTTTAAAGTTCACTTCTCAGCTGGGTGTGGTGTCTTACACCTGTAATACCAGCACTTTGGAGGAAAACAGGAGGATCACTGGAGGCCAGTAGTTCAAGACCAGCCTGGGCAACATAGCAAGACCCCCATCTCTACAAAAAAATTTATTAATACAAATTTTTTAAATAATGTAAAGTTTACTTCTCATCATTCCATGGTGTACCAAGTACAGTTTGACTAGGTACTCTGTTGTCTGAATGAGTTTGAGACCTATTAGTACCAAGAAAAGCAGGACAGATAGCAGAGTTCTGAGTCTAATTACTATCTATTGGCTTTTCTATGTCTCTAAGGCCTTTCAGGGGCACACTGTAATTCTAGTAATAAACACCACATTTGAACAGCAATTTACAGTTGAGAAAATGCTTTCACACACATTATCTCTTAATTTTTGCAACCAGTAAAATATAGCTCAACAATAAATAGACTTCCTTATGTGAATGTACCGTAATATATTATCTGTCTATTCATAGACAATAAGGTTGTTTTAAATTTTTTACTGTTATAAACAATACTGTGATAAGCATTGTGATGCATAATTATTTGCATATCTATAATTATTTCTTCTGAATATTCCTAAAAGTAGAATTGCTTATTCAAAGAATATGCCCACTGTAAAAGTTTTTAATATGTAAATTTAAAGTATTCCATATGGATTATCATTAAATTGTTTTCATGTATTTTGCTACTATAAATTAAAAAGTGAAATTAACATGCGATTTTTTTCCTTTTTTTTTTTTTCCTAAAGATCCCTATTTCCATGACCAGGCACTGTGGCTCATGCCTGTAATCCCGGTACTTTGGGAGGCCAAGGCTAGAGGGTTACTTGAGACCAGGAGGTTGCAACCAGCCTGGGCAATATAACAAGACCCCCATCTCTACAAAAAATGTTTTAAAAATTAGATAGGTGTGGTGTCATATCTGTAGTCCTAGCTACTTCGGAGGTTGAGGTAGGAGAATCCCTTGAGCCCAAGAGTTTGAACCTGCAGTGAGCTGTGATCGTGCCACTATACTCTAACCTGAGTGACAGACTGAAACCCTGTCTCTAAAAGTAATAAAATAAAAGTCTATTTCCTCACATCCCATTCATCCCTCAGTCTACTCTGGCCTGGCTTCCACTGCCATCACTTTACCAAAACAGCTTTTGCTAAGGCCACTAATTACTCCCATAATTGTATATCCAGTGAACATTTTTTTGTTGTTTTTTTAGGGATGAATTTCGCCCTGTCGCCCAGGCTGGAGTGCAATGGTGCCATCTTGGCTAACTGCAACCTCTGTCTCCTGGGTTCAAGTGATTCTCCTGCCTCAGCCTCCTGAGTAGCTGGGATTACAGGTGCATGCCACCATGCCCGGCTAATTTTTGTATGTTCAGTAGAGACGGGGTTTTGCCATTTTGGCCAGGCTGGTCTCGAACTCCTGACCTCAGGTGATCCGCCTGGCTAGGCCTCCCAAAGTGCTGGGATTACAGATGTAAGCCACCGTGCCTGGCCTCCAGTGAACATATTTTATCCCTAACCTTACTTGTGTGCTTGGGAGATTTAACACTGTTGGCCGCTCACCTTTCTGGAATCACTTCCTTGGTTCCCATGACACCACTGTCTTCTGGTTTTCCTCCTGCCCCTTGGACTGCTATTTCTCTTTTACACACTGTCAATGTCGCCAAGACCACACTTAGGTTCTATGGTTTTCTGGAAGAACTCACAGGACTCAGAAAATCTGTTGTGCTTATATTTATTAAAAGTATGAGGATACAGGGCTGGGCGCTGTGGCTTATTCCTGTAATCCCAGCATTTTGGGAGGCCAAGGAGGGCGGATCACGAGGTCAGGATATTGAGACCATCCTGGCTAACACGGTGAAACCTCGTCTCTACTAAAAATACAAAAAAAAAATTAGCCGGGTGTGGTGGCCGGCACCTGTAGTCCCAGCTACTCGGGAGGCTGAGGCAGGAGAATGGCGTGAACCCGGGAGGCAGAGGTTGCAGTGAGCGGAGACCATGCCACTGCACTCCAGTGTGGGCGACAGAGCGAGACTCTGTCTCAAAAAGAAAGTATGAATTTACGGATTAAAATCAACAAAGGGAAAAGCACATGAAGGAAAATCCAGGAGAAAACAAACTCAAATGTCTCTTCCCATTAGAGCTCTATGAGCATTAATTCTCATTAATTAGAAGTGTGACTACACATGTGAAGTGTTGCCAGCCAGGGAAACTTACCTAAGCCATAGTGTCCAGAATTTTTGTATTGGGGGTCAGTCACATATGCGTGCAACACCCACATGAGTCACCTCAACTACTCAGATTCCATGCCCTCAGAGGTCAAACTGATACAGTGTGGCCCAAGGCCTCAGGCATACAAAAATACTCATTAGACAGAGTATTCCAAGGACTTGGAAGTTACTTCTCAGGAGTTAGTCAAAGGCAGTTCTAAAGACAAGCCTTTCTTTGGAATGTGCAAGGTTTGAGCAATCCAGTTAACCCTTTCCTGAGCACAGACTTATTACATGTTGGGCTTTCTCAAGTCTCAACTTTAGATTCCCTTCTCTTAATTTTCTTTCACTGGGCAAACTCATCCATGCTACAGGTTCATTTCCCATCTATGCAGTGATAACTCCCAAGAGTATATCTTCAGCCCAGGGCTGTTCTTTGAGGTCCAGGCCCATCTTGACAACTGCCTATTTAATGTTTCCAGGTGGATGTCTTAAAGGCATCTCAAACTCAGCATGTCCAAGGCTCAGTAATCTTCCCCCAAACCTCCTGATCTTCTTCCATATTCCATCTCAGTGGCTGGTACTACATTCTCTTAGTAGCACTAGAAATAAAGATATTTAGAAAATATATCAATTGGGCTGGGTGCGGTGGCTCATGCCAGTAATCCTAGCACTTTGGGAGGCCAAGGTGGGTGGATCACCTGAGGTCAGGAGTTTGAGACAAGCCTGGCCAACATGGCAAAACCCCATCTCTACTAAAAATACAAAAATTAGACAGGCATGGTGGCACGTGCCTGTAATCCCAGCTAT
>NW_012113586.1:5996310-6013412 GCF_000951035.1 Colobus angolensis palliatus | reverse complement strand
TGAAACTGCAATGAGAGTAATCTTTTCAAAAAGGAACTGATCCCTCCTCCCCCAACTGCCATCCCCATGTCTTCCCGTTGCTCTTAAGACGAGGAACAAAATCCTTAAGGGTTTATGACTTTATCATCTTACCTGGACTTCCTCTTCAACCACACCATGCCCTACTGTCCATTTGCTTTCTACATTCTAGATACACTGGCCTTCAGTTTCTTCACCGTGCTGTGCTCCCTCTTCCCTCAGGCCTTTTGCACATACTGTCCTCTAGCTGGAATGATCATTTCTCCACCCCTTCCCCCTCCCCACCACCCACTTTACAGAATTAATGCCTACTCAAACTTTGAGTCTCAGTTCAAGTAGTACTCCGTCAAAAAAGCTCCTGTCTAAATCAGTTTTCTTTGTTAGATGTTTTCATAGATCCCCATTTGTCTCCTTCAGAGCTATTTGTGAGAAGCAGTACAGTTTAGTGGTTAAGAACAGGGGCCAGACTATCTGAGTTTAAATTCCAGCTCTGTTACCTACTGGCTTCAAGACCTTGGAAAACTTAACCTCTTTCTGCCTCAGTTTCATCATCTATAAGTGTGTATAATAGTTACCAACTATATTCATGTTATATATAATAAGTTGTTTAATGATTAAATTAATACATGGGAAGTATTGAGAACAAGGCCTTACACATAGAAGCACATATTTTCTTTTATCGTTAATGTCTAGATTTGTAATAATGCATTCAGAAGTGTTATTATCTGATTTATAGTTGTCTCTCTCATTAAACTCCATGAAAGCAGAGATGATATCTATTTTTACTGCAAATAAAATTCACAGTGCTGGGCACGTAGGTGCTTATTAAATATTCAAAAAATTAATAAATGATTCTTTTTTTTTAGATGGGGCCTTACTCTATTGCCCAGGCTGGAGTGCAGTGGTGAGATCACAGCTCACCACAGCCTTGACCTCCCCAGGCTCAGGTGATCCTCCCACCTCAGCCTCCTGAGTAGCTGGGACTACAGGTACACTCCGCTATGTCCAACTAGTTTTTTGTATTTTTTGTAGAGACGACGTCTTCCCATGTTGCCCAGTCTGGTCTCGAGTTCCTGGGCTCAAGCGATCTGCCTACCTCAGCCTCACAAAGTGCTGGGATTACAGGCATGAGTCACTGTGCCAAGCCACAATTAAGACTCTTTAAAGTGAATAAAAGAGTTTGCACATATTAAATGTTTTCTGATTCTCATTGTGCAAGTCCTCTGAAGAAAGTTTATTTTGTTTAAAAGATAGGAGAGATTTGACCATGTTTCTGCTTAAGAAAAAGAACCAATAATGATACAGAGTTTGAAAATAAAGGAAAGCAGACTCCCTAGGAATCTGGGAGAAAATGGGGTATAGAATACAGATGAGTAGATTAGCTTTGGACAAGAGGAAGAATATCACTGCCTCCCAGTGAAGGGAAAGAAGACAGAAGAGCACTGTAGTGATGCAGAGAATTCTGTGGCTTGGCAGATGAGGAGGAGAAGACTAGGAAGAGGCTGTACAGCCTCTGTGATAGATGCAAGGCTGTATGCTAGGAGAGGGGACACCAACAGGGTTAGCTTGGCAGTGAGAATTATCTTAGCTGCAAGAAACAAAATTCGTGGGAGGAACAATTATTGAGAAGGCAATCAACATTATCTGCTACGACTGATAAATATTTAAAATAGCACTGAGCTCTTCTTCTTTCCCTTCCCCAGCAATTCAGTCCTGAAGCAATAACATAGGATCAAAAATGTAGGTATCAGGGCCTGGGGTGGAGGGTCACTGTGATCCAGAGTGGAGAGTCAGAGACTGAGCAGGGCATCCCTGGGGAGAGAGGGGTCAGCCTAGGACAGGGTGCCTAAGTCTACGTGGGGTGAGGAGAAGGGCATGGGGGAGTCCATCACAGGGTTTTGGAGCATAAGCAAGGTGAGGAGGGCATCCATGCAGGGGCTATAACCTAGCAGAGGCAGTCAAAGCCAGAGTAGAGTAAAGATATGGGGTCAACATGAGGTGGGGGCAGAAGCACTCCAGCATGGGACATCAAAGCACAGGGTGAGGAATGTGGCCCAGACAGGGGGATAGCCTGGCCCTGAGTATCAGCACCCAAGAGGGCATCTTTGTGGGAGGGAGGCCAGTGCAGGGTGTTGGAGCCAGAACAGGGTAAGGAAGATGTCCAGTGGAACAGCTTTTCATGGGAGAGGTTAGCCCAGCACAGATAGCCCAAGAAGGTCAAGAGTAGGGCATTAGTGCAGGGATGTGACCCTTCTTTACACATCAGAATCCCAGTACAATGAGAAGGACATCCACAAAGGGACAGATGTGGCAGCAACAAGGAGGGATTGTTTACATACAGGCAGATTGACCAAATAAACAAACGATTTAAAAAATATATTCTCCTGGCAGGGCGTGGTGGCTCACGCCTGGAATCCCAGCACTTTGGGAGGCTGAGGCGGGTGGATCACCTGAGGTCAGGAGTTCAAGACCAGCCTGGCCAACATGGTGAAAACCCATCTCTACTAAAAATACAAAAGATCAGCCAGGCGTGGTGGCGGGTGCCTGTAATCCTAGCTACTTGGGAGGCTGAGGCAGGAGAATCGCTTGAACCTGGGAGGTAGAGGTTGCAGTGAGCTGAGATCAAGCCATTGTACTCCAGCCTGGGCAATGAGAGCAAGACTCTGTCTCAAAAAAAAGAAAGAAAGAAAAAGAAAAGAAAAAATTCTTCTTAAGTACAAATGTAGAAAGAGAAAATTAGAGTGAACCTCAAGATCGGGAGCAGTGGCTCATGCCTGTAATCTCAGCACTTTGGGAGGCCAAAGCGGGCTGATCAACTGAGGTCAGGAGTGCTAGACTAGCCTGGCCAACACGGCAAAACCCTGTCTCTACCAAAAATACAAAAAGTAGCCGGACATGGTGATGGGTGCCTGTAATCCCAGCTACTCAGGAGTCTGAGACAGGAGAATCGCTTGAACCCGGGAGGCAGAGGTTGCAGTTAGCCGAGGTTGTGCCACCGCACTCCAGTCTGGGCAACACAGTGAGACTCCACCTCAGAAAAAAAAAAAAAAGAATGAACCTTATAGTGCTGGATTGGAATTGTGGTATCTCTGTGTCCTTATGCCTGTCAATATACACATACATAGTTATAGAAATAATATAGATGTAAATGTATGCATGTGTATGTATGTACGTAAATACATATATTCCTTAGGCTTATCCACTGAGAGGCTTAGAGGCAACAGTATCCCAATAGCAACAAATACACCTAGTACGCAGATCTTGGCTTTTAAATATTATCCTCCTTTTAAAAGAACTCTTTGCTGAAATAACTAATTCCAAGTCTGGAGTAAGGAAAATGCAAGATGAGCCTGGGACATCTTGTTGTTGCAGAAAGTAAGATAGTCCTTATAGAATGATAACAAGTTAAGAGGTCAGAGAAGTCAGCTTGAATGGACTCCCATTAGCCAAACCTGGAATAATTTGAGTATCAAAATAAATAGTGATTGTAATGGATTATAACCTAGTGAATAAAATAGGAAACAATGAGTCCAAACTGATAAAAATAAATGAATAATTTGAAAGTAATGGGATTCCGGCCATGATACCCCCAAAATACAGCACCTTAGCATTTGAGAAAACAACAAAAGCAGGTAGGTCACTCTTGCTTCTTCCTTCTCCCCTGAAGCAGCTCATAAGAACCTCATTTGAGTGGTGCTCTCCCTATTCCTGGAAAAAAGGAACATCCTTATCTCTGAAAACACAGGGACACAGAAAAGAATCTGAGCAAAACAGGCCTCAGTAACTTCTCTCCAGTTTATTATCATTTGATCATGCTTTTTCAATCCAATCATACTTCTCCACGACTATCCACTTCACCACACCTAGCAAGAAGGTTCTATAATAATAAAACCTTTTGTAGAATGTGTGTGTTTCTCTCTCTCTTTTTTAGGGTTGGGGTGTCGCTCTGTTGCCCAGGCTGGAATGCAGTGGCATGATGATAGCTCACTGCAGCCTCAAATTCCTGGACTCAAGTGATTCTCCCGCCTTATCCTCCCGGGTGGTAGCTGGGACTACAGGCATGCGCCGCCATACTTGGCTAATTTTTTTTTTTTTTTTTTTAAGAGATGGTGGCTGGGGGCAATCTTGCTCTGTTGTCCAGCCTGGTCTCGAACTCCTGCCCTTAAGCAATCCTCCCACCTCGACTGACCTCCCAAAGTGCTGGGATTATAGGCTTGAACCACCGTAGCCAGCCGAGTGTTTCTCTCTTGATTAGCAAAAACTGCCTCATCCTTTGGTCTAGTTAGTCACTAGAGAGGAGGTGGATCAGTTGGCTTAGGAGGCTCAATTTTATAGGATAAAGGGGACCAAGACCCTAGTTTCTGCTAACCCAGATCTGAAGTTAAGGAGACTTTATCTTATCTCTAAGTCCCAGTGGCAAAGGAGGACTGAAGAGACACCAGTTTCAGTTATCTCTGCATTTAGAAGAGGACTCTGTTGCCCTTTGGGCTGAGTGAGTCCCAGCCCTACCCCCTACAACTAGGATTCTTGGACATTCAGAGGAGAGGCGGGCAAACCACAAGTGGGAAAATGACTTCTGATTAGGGTATGTGGAAGGCTTAAACTATAATAGAGAAAGTTAACGGCTGTAACTGATCACATTTGTTCCTTGAGTTTGTGGATCATACTGGTTACACTAGTATAGAAAGAACTCTTTAAAAAGTCAAGAAGAAAAATTGCATTCAATATAAAATGGACAAAGAGTATGACTAACCAAATACAGAAGAATAAAAATAAATGACCACTAAATATATTTAGAATGTTTAAAATGCACTAGTAATAAAAAACTACACAAATAAAATGAGCTGTCATGTGTCACAGATCAGATGATCAAAGAAGATAACATTATTTATTGTTGTAGAAGATGTGAGAAAACATGTAGCTTCATATTCTATAAGAGGGACAACAAATTGGCATTATGCATACAAAATTAATTGTGTATTTGTTTAATTTAAGAAAATACATGGGCTGGGCGCAGTAGCTCATGCCTGTAATCCCAGCATTTGGGGAGGCAGAGGAGGGCAGATTACTTGAGGTCAGAAGTTCGAGACCAGTCTGGCAAACATGGTGAAACCCTGTCTCTACCAAAAAATACAAAAATAAGGAAATAATTGGGCAAATTCCCAAAGATGAAAACATTTGTTATAGTATTATTAAGTAATGTATATGATTCATGTATACAGTGGATTAATGATGCCTTCCACATTTATGGGAGTTCTAAGATTGCCTGTTTAATGCCTATATTGTTAGAAGGTCATTCACTGCCCCCAACACCCAATCCCACCCCCAACTATGCCTCAGTTGCAGGAAATTTGGTTAGCTATTCTTTTTTTTTTTTTTTGAGATGGAGTCTCACTCTGTTGCCCAGGCTGGAGTGCAGTGGTGCAATCTTGGCTGACTGCAACCTCTGCCCTCTAGGTTCAAGCAATTCTCCTGCCTCAGCATCTCTAGTAGCTGGGATTACAGGCGTGTGCTACCATGCCCAGCTAATTTTTGTATTTTCAGTAGAGACAGGATTTCGCCATGTTGGTCAGGCTGGTCTCAAACTCCTGACCTCAAGTGATCTGCCTGCCTCGGCCTCCCAAAGTGCTGGGATTACAGGCATAAGCCACTGTGCCCAGCCTCGGTTAACTATTCTTAACAAGTACAAAAGAAAGTAGTATCAAAGTTGAATGGGAAGAAGGAAAGCAAAGAGAGGAATTGAGATTTCTCAGTCTACAGAAATTTTGACTTTTTTTTTTTTATGGCTATAAGGATTGCCCAAGCGGAAGAATTCCTCCTGATCTTCTGTAATGCACAAGAGGCATCCTTGTGGGTTCCAGGTGAAATGCAAATATGATTTATTCATTTTGGGAGAATAGACTATTGAACCATTTCAAGTCATAATTTAAAACAAGAAAAAATTTTTTTTAGAGATGAAGGTGTCACTATGTTGACCAGGCTGTTCTTGAACTCCTGGTCTACGAGTGATTCTCCCCCTTGGCCTCCCAAAGTGCTGGGATTATAGGTGTGAGCCACTACACCCAGCCTTTCAGATCATAAGTAACAGCTCTACCTAGACCAGTTCATCTGCCCTTGTTCTTTATATGAAGGAAAACCATATAATGTATTATCTAAACCAAAACAGTTGAGAATGAAAGGGGATGCTATTAATAATTACACAGAGATTGTCCTAGGAAAACCAGAGCATGCAGTCATTTATGTATACCATGTTTTTAACATGCTCGAGGGAGAAAAATAGGTCTAATTGACATCAATATTAGTAGTTATAAATTGAAGCATCAATCAGATAGATAACTATACAGCTAGAGAGATAGATGTTGATCAATTTGTATAAGATTAGAGACACGTCACACAATAATTTTAATAGATATCCATTGTCCAGTAAATATAGTATATCAAATTTTCTTCTTATCTGACTTCTGCTTCCTAAATAGGCTGATTTTATTACAACTACTTTAACAACTTGGAAAAATGGTGTTGCTAGCTCTTTAAATTCTTGTCTGTTTGCATAAGTAATGGCAGATACAGTAGATCGGCTCACTCAGCCTTCATTCCAAACCCTTTTTTGCTTGCTTTACTTTAACATAAAGAAGTATGTTCCCAGACTCTCCTGTAGCTAAGTGTGACCATGTGACTCAATTCTGTCTTAATGAGACTTAATTGGAAGTCAGCTGCTGTTGCCTCTTCCTTTTCCTCCTGATGGCTTGAAATATATAAAATATTTGATGTGTGGCATCCATTAGCAAGAAAGCAAGGCAGGAAGGTAGAAGGAACCTGGTTCTTTGAGGACAAAATTTAAACTCCCAATACCAGCTTTGAACTGTTTACAGATGGACATAACAAACAAATCAACCTGTTTCTCATTTAAAAAATTTTCAGGTAACTTTCAGTTAAATGAAGTTTTGACTAATATAGAAATTATAAATCAATGTTACATGTGTATAGTATTTTTTAAAATAATTTAAAATAATACTGGAATATAGATTGGCATGGTTGAATATAGATTACAACCAACTGTTGTAACAAACAATCCCCAAATCTCAATAGCCCAACTCAAAAAATATGCATCTCTCCTCTTTCATATCTCAGTACAGTGCAGGGACAGGAAGGCAGGAAGTGGGAGTACATTCACCTGATTTCATGTTGCAGCCATCAACATTTGACCTCCAAGACCCCAGAGAAGGGAGAGACAGATTAATAGGCTTGTGTGTGAAGGATTATTTAGCACTTCTACCTGAATTCCATAGGGCAAAACTAGTCACATGGCCCCACCTAGCTGAAAGAGTCACTGGGAAATGTAGTCTTTCTACCTGTGCAGGAGAAAAATGAACTGGTTTAGTAAATATGTTGAATTGTCTTTGCTATGGAAAATTTTGTGGAGAAGGATAGAAAGTCACGAACATCAAAACCTGGAATCCAAAAATCACAACATAATGAAATGAAAATTAAGGAAGTAATTTTTAAAAATTACTATACTTGCTGTCTTAAAATATAGTTAAGCAGAAACTTAGTTCATTAGAGGGCTTGTGAAGTATATTTTGGTAACTGAGTTTTCTTAGTAACATGGGAATAACTCCTAAATTTTTGCTGTTTTGATTTTTTTTTTTTTAGACAGGGTTTTGCTCTGTTGCCCAGGCTAGAGTGCAGTGGCACGATCATGACTCACTGCAACCTCCGCCTCCCGGGCTCAAGTGATTTTTCCACCTCAGCTTCTGAGGAGCTGGGACTACAGGCACACAACACCACGCCTGGCTAATTTTTGTATTTTTAGTAAAGATGTGGTTTCGCCATGTTGACCAGGCTGGTCTCAAACTCCTGAGCTCAAGTGAGTGTCCTGCCTTGGCCTCCCAAAGTGCTGGGATTACAGGCATGAGCCACCACACCTGGCTTGATGATTTTTCTTAAAAATCTTCTAAAATCTTACTGTGTATCTCAAATCACATGGTATTATACATCTATTTACTGCTTCCAGTATATGTCTATATCAGTTTCCTATTACTGTTGTAACAAATGACCACAAACAGGGTCTCAAAACAATAAAAATGTGTTATCTTATAGTTCTGGTAGTCTAAAGTCTGAAATGGGTCTCACTTGGCTAAAATCAAGATGTCAGCAGAGCTGTATTCTTTTTGTAGGCTCTAGGGAAGGATCCATTTTCTTAGCTTTTCCAGCTTCTAGAAGTCACCTGCATTCCTTGGATGCTAGCCCCTTCTTCCATTTTCAAAGGCAGCAATAGAGCATCTTCCAATCTCTCTCTGACTCTGATCTTTTGCCTCCTTCTTCCATACTTAAAGGATTATTGTGAATACCTTGGGTCCATCAGATAATCCAAGAGAATTTCTCTATTTTAAGTCCGAGTGATCAGTTCCTTAATTTCATCTGCAACCTTAATTCCTCATTGCCAGGTAATAGAACAGGTTTCAGGAATTTATTCACAGACATTTTTGGGAGAATCATTATTCTGCGTCACACATGTCATAAAAAATTGTGATTAGAAGTGTAATATGTAGGCCAGGTGTGGTGGCTCACACCTGTAATCCCAGCATTTTGGGAGGCCAAGACAGGCAGATCACCTGCGGTCCGGAGTTCAAGAACAGCCTGGCCAACATGGTGAAACCTTGTCTCTATTAAAAAATACCAAATTGGCCATGTGTGATGGCTCACGCCTTTAATCCCAGCACTTTGGGACGCCAAGGCAGGTGGATCACCTGAGGTAAGGAGTTTGAGACCAGCCTGGCCAACATGGTGAAACCCCATCTCTACTAAAAATACAAAAATTAGCCTGGTATGGTGGCATGTGTCTGTAATCTCAGCTACTCAGGAGGCTGAGTCAAGAGGCTTGCTTGAACCCAGGAGGCGGAGGTTGCAATGAGCTGAGATCCTGCCACTGCACTCCAGCCTGGGCAACACAGTGAGAATCTGTCTCATAAATAAATAAATAAATACCAAATTACCCGGGCGTGGTGTTGCACACCTGTAATCCCAGCTGCTCAGGAGTCTGAGGTAGGAAGAATTGCTTGCACCTGGGAGGCAAAGGTTGCGGTGAGCCAAGATTGCGCCTCTGCACTCCAGCTTGGGCAACAGAGCAAGACTCTGTCTCGGAAAAGAAAATAAATAAGTGTAATATGCCTGTTATAGAGAAACTGGTTACACATAAAATATGTTTTTCATAGAACTGATTACATACAGAAAAATAAAAAGAATAAAAAGTAAAATAAGTTGATTCTGTCAGCCAAAGATGATCACTATTAACATTTTGGTATGTACTTTCCAAATATATATATGTAATATACCTTAAATGTATGTATTTTAAATTGGATCATAATGTTTATTCTGTTTTCATTTAATATAAATATCTTCCCAAGTCAGTAGATATGACTCAATGTCTTTTTTAATTGTAATTATTATTTTTTCTTTTTTGAGACAGTCTCACTCAGTCACCCAGGCTGGAGTGCAGTGGTGCAGTCACCACTTACTGCAGCCTTGACCTCCCAGGCTCAAGCAGTGTCCTCATCTCAGCTTCCCAAGTAGCTAGGACTACAGGCATAAGCCACCAAACCTGGCTAATTTTTTTAATGTTTCGTAGAGATAGGGTCTTTCTACATTACCCAGAGCGGTCTCAAACTCCTGGGCTCAAGCAATCCTCCTGCCTTGGCCTTCCAAAGTGCTGAGATTACAGGCATGAGCCACCATGCCCAGTCTATAATTGTTTTTTTAATATACAAAACATTTATGGCCAGGCGCTGTGGCTGTAATTCCAGCCTGTAATTCCAGCACTTTGGGAGGCTGAGGCTGGCAGATCAACAGGTCAGGAGTTCGAAACCAGCCTGGCCAACATGGGAGAAACCCTGTCTCTACTAAAAATACAAAAATTAGCCAGGCTTGGTGGCATGTGCCAGTAATCCCAGCTACTAGGGAGGCTGAGGCAGGAAAGTCTCTTGAACCTCAGAGGTGGAGGTTGCATTGAGCCAGGATTGTGCCACTGCACTCCAGCCTGGGCAACAGAGCAAGACCATCTAAAAAAAAAAAAAACAACAACAACTAAAAGAACAAAAAAACAAAACATTTACATGGTCCAGAAATCAGAACAATATACAAGGGTATATTTAGAGATGTTTTGCTCCTATCTTTATCTCCTAAACTTTATTCCCACCAATCCCTATAATAATATTTTTCATTAGTTTCTGGTTTATCCTTGCTGTGTGCATGTCTATTCCCCCCAAAAAACCTTGAGGTTTTTTGGGGGGAATAAAAAAGTGTGCATATTTATATTTCTCCTTTCTTACACAAAAGGAAGCATACCATGTATACCATTTTGCAACCTGGATTTTTCACTCCTCATCAGTACTTAGAAATCTTCCATGTTTTTTATGGCCACATAATACTTCATTGTGTGAATTTTAAAAAGCATACCCTAAATTTGAATTAAAAAAAAAAATAGGCTGAGCGCGGTGGTTCATGCCTGCAATACCAACAGTTTGGGAGGCCAAGCGGGGCAGATCACCTGAGGTCAGGAATTCAAGACCAGTCTGGCCAACATGGTGAAACCCCATCTCTACAAAAATACAAAAATTAGCCAGGCATGATGGCAGGTGCCTGTAGTCCCAGCTACTCAAGAGGCTGAGGTAGGCGAATTGCTTGAACCCAGGAGGCAGAGGTTGCAGTGAGCCAAGATCGCGCCATTGCACTCTAGCCTGAGCAACAGAGTGAGACTCCATCTCAAAAAATAAATAAATAAACTTAGCTGCATATTAGATAATATAACCTCAGAGAGAAAAAGAATTAATAACTTTGAGCACAGGTTTTCACTGTACACATTTAGGGAAATACGATTTGAAGACAAAAAGAACTACAGTGAAATCTTAAAATGTTATTTAGATTGGTTGCTGGTAATGATTTCGGTGTTGCAACTCTGAAATTCTTTTGTGTGTGTGATACATCAAAGAACAAATGATTGATACTGAGAGCCAGGATTTCGTGGCAGATGGAAAATACGAATACCAAATGGGGGAAGTCAGGAAAGGCCTTGTGATGTTGGATTTGAATTGGAGGAGTCAGTGTTAATTCATGCTTTTTGTTTCGTTCTGTTTTTTAAGTGTGTTAACCAGCTTTGCCCACTAAAAAGGCCTATAAGCAAGAACAATCCAGAATAATTTCCACAATAAATACCATTCTTCACTCTAAAGAACCAGAACTGTCTTTAAAAAAATAGTATATCCTGCATTTTATTTAAGTCCATATGACAAAAATAATAGTCTAGATTAAGATATCCATTTTAATCAGTAGATGTGTCAAGTCACAAGATTTAATAATAAAAACAATTCAGTCTGAGTAACAATTCCCTGCTGGGGCTAGGGAAGGCCTTAGCACTACATGGCATTACGGTATAAACATGTCTCTCTGGCCAGGCGTGGTGGCTCATGCCTGTAATCCCAGCACTTTGGGAGGCCGAGGTGGGAAGATCACGAGGTCAGAAGATCGAGACCAGCATGGTCAACATGGTAAAACTCTGTCTCTACTAAAAATACAAAAAAATTTTAGCTGTAATCCCAGCTACTCGGGAAACTGAGGCAGGAGAATCACTTGAACCCAGGAGACAGAGGTTGCAGTAAGCTAAGATGGCACCACTGCACATGCCAGCCTGGGCGACAGAGTGAGACTGCGTCTCTAAATAAATAAATAAATAGATGTATGTCTCTTCACCATGCAGAGAGGGATGGCCTAGTCCTGCATACAGGATGGGGTCAGTCTCACTGTATCTTCATGAGCCATCTTATTTACAACACTTTACATTTCTCTTTTCTTAAGTTACATGCACATCCTTGGCCGGGCACGGTGGCTCATGCCTGTAATCCCAGCACTTTGGGAGGCAGAGGCTGGCGGATCACCTGAGGTCAGGAGTTCGAGACCAACCTGGCCAACATGTGGAAACCTCATCTCTACTAAAAATACAAAAATCAGCCGGGCATGGTGGCAGGGAACTGTAATCCCAGCCACTCAGGAGGCTGAGGCAGGAGAGTCACTTGAACCTGGGAGGCAGAGGTTGCAGTGAGCCGAGATCACACCACTGTATTGCAGCCTGGGCAACGGAGTAAGACTCCATCTAAAAAGAAAAAAAGTTACATACACATCCTTTTGGGAGAAGAGAGAACACTACATGGTACCAAATACCTACCCCCCCCCCCAAAAATCACACTAAAAAGGACATAGATAAATAATAAAAACATTCAGCTGCTGAAACACAGCAACATTAAGCCACCTCAGTTTTCTTTGCCCAATGCTTGCAGCATACCCGGTCCCTCAGCCCGTGAGAAGGGATGGTACAATAGGGGGAGGTGACATCTCATCACCATGGAAAACAGAGCTGTAGAATCAGAACTCTTTAGAGAAATAGGTGAGTCTAGGGCAGGGATAGAAAAAGTACAAGGTGAGCCTGGAATGTTTGGTTGTGCCAGAAAACAAGGAAGTGTTAAAGACTCTTGGGAACGTAGAGAAAGGACAAAGGAGCCAGGGTCAAAGGTCAACATGAGGATCAAAATATATAATGATGGTAAAGGATTGCTTTTTAAAACTTTTAATTCCATGAGTTCATAGTAATATTAAAAGGAGAGAGAAGCAGATGTTGTGAGGCCCTACTCCACGTCCCCTCATCCTACCTGAATTCTCTCGTAGTTGTCAACAGTTTCCGACACCCTGACCTCAAGTGCCTGTGTTTCTCTCCTCTGTCTGGGGTCTTTCTCAAGAACCGCCTACAGCCCATGGCTGCTGGGCGACATCGTTTGAAAGCTGGAGGATAGGTATCCCTGGGAGTAGCCACCAAGGAGTGAGGGAATCAGGAAGATTCGGAACAATTTCACATGGTTTCTCAGCGCGGTTTCATTGAGACTGAGCCCCAGCTGCCAACAGCAAAATGTTCAATATATCCTTAATTGGCTTTTGTCCCTACCCTGTGTCACTCACCCTGCTAACTCTGTGTTTTCTGGTGTCATCTCCCATATAACCCACCCACAGCCAGGTTTCTTGTGTCAGAGTTTGCTTTGGGGGTGGATATCAGAACTGAAAAAGTTAAAGAGCATAGGGAAAAGAAGAAAGGCTAAACTCCTCTTATAGAAAAATACCAACTAATATGTAAAAAGAAATGAGAGAAGCAGGAAGATTGCCATTTTACAATCCCAATGTAAAAGTTGATTTTGGCAAGGGCCATTAATTTATGCTAAAATCATTGAGTGAAAGGTTAATGGGGAACAAGATATTCACATGGTCTCAAAGTATTACCCCACTGATTACTTAATGATTACAAGGAGATATACCTGTTCAGTGGAGAAATCTAGTCAACACCTTGTCAGGTCTCTAGGCTGGGGTGGTTTTGTGGTGGCTTAGCCTCAGAGATGACGGGGAGAAGTGGCTGCTTACCTCTGAAGCAAGACACACTACAGCAGTAGTTCTAATTCCATTGTCATGTAGCACCTTGGCTGAAACTGTGCCTCATGTGGGCCACAGTGAGTGGGGTACAGTATTGGATCCTTCTCTATGGGGAGCACAGCTATATGGATTACAGGCAGCTCCCTCAGCAGGGTTTAGTGCCTATGAGGACTGCAGTGGGCCCCAGTGGTGAGGTCTGTACCTGTTCAACGTGTTGATGGAATCCCCTTACTTACCACCTCACCATAAGGGGAAGTCCTCCTTCCTAGTTGATCCCGGCCGGGGGACGCAGTGGTGGAGGCCTGGCATTTCTTCTCATTCTCTGTTCTCTAAGTGGCCATCCTGAGTTTCTGTGCTCACCAGGGTTTCTATTAGTCCTCTGATACACTCTAGAACTCTCCCTGTTATTTTTGTTAAAATGTAGTTGCTTATTAGTTGTTCTGACTGTCTTTGTGAGGAAGATGAGTGCTAGGGACTTCTAATAGACCATGTTGCTAATATTACTCTCCTCAAAGCTTGTTCTAAGCCTTAAACATTCCCTCTAAAAGACATAAGGTTATTTCTAATATTTCAATATTATGAATATACTTTGTGTTTTAATTTCATACATATCCTTATTTATTTAGAATATTTATAATTAATTCTTTTTTTGCGGGGGAGGGGATGGAGTCTCGCTCTGTCGCCCAGGCTGGAGTGCAGTGGCACAATATCGGCTCACTGCAACCTCCACCTTCTGGGTTCAAGCAATTCTCCCTGGCTCAGCCTTCCAAGTAGCTGGGATTACAGGCACCCGCCACCATACCTGGCTAGTTCTTGTATTTTTAGTAGAGACAGGGTTTCACCATGATGGCCAGACTGCTCTCAAACTCCTGACCTTAGGCGATCCACATACCTCAGCCTCGCAAAGTGCTGGGATTACAGGCGTGAGCCACTATGCCCCTGCTATTTGTAATTAATTCTAAGAATTCTTTGTGTAGAATTCTTACCTAAATAATAGTTTCTTCTTCATAAGACAATCAATCCTCTCGTTTCATGGTCACCAGTTTCATGGTTCCTTCTTAGACCCACTTCAGGGCAGATTCATTTTGTACAACTTCAACTTCACTTTCTCTGCTATTCAGAAGTAATCTAGTCATCCTCTTTGAACTTGTTAGAAAGCAATATGTCTTCTTAAGCATCAGTTCCTTAAGTCCTCATGACATGGCCTTGCATTCTTTTTCCTAAAACTGTATTTATTGACATCTGCACAGTCCAAGTGATGTATGAAAACATATGTATTTATTTATCACATGATTACCTGATCATGTTATCCTCATAAATGTTGAAACATTGTAAGTTAAAGGTACTCTGTCTGGACAGTAGAGATTCTGTTGTAAAAGCTGGTGATGAGGAGTTCGAGAAGAGCCTGGCCAACATGGTAAAACCCCATCTCTACTAAAGATACAAAAAGTAGCCAGGCATAGTAGCACATGCCTGTAAACCCAGTTACTCGGGAGGCTGAGACATGAAAATCGCTTGAACTCCAGAAGGCAGAGGTTGCAGTGAGCCAAGATCACACCACTGCACTCCAGCCTGGGTGACAGAGCAAGGCTCTGTTTCAAAAAACAAAAAAAACAAACTGATGATGATCGTCCCAAAGCCAGGGAGCTGCATGGGTGAGAGCAAAGAAAGCTTTTTGTCCAAGTTGCCCTCTCATAGCCTAGACAATGCTCTCTGTCCTAGGCTGCAACCACCACCACCACCTCAATTCCCCCAACATGCACGTACACACCAGTTCAAAACAATCCTTTATCTATCCAGAGCTTCTTACGGTTTGCTTGTTATTTCCTGGATTCCTGTAGTTTCTTTAAGTTTGATCTCAGGAGAAGAAGTCAGCAGCCAATTTCTTTCAACATATTCATCAAAAAATGCCATTAAGACTGGGCTTAGTGGCTCAGGCCTGTAATCCCAACACTTTGGGAGACAGGAGAATTGCTTGAGGCCAGGAGTTCAAAACTAGCCTGAGCAACATAGCAAGATCTGGTCTCTACAGAAAATTTTTTTAAACAATTTGTTCTTAAATACCATTAAACACATTAAGACAGTGCTACAACAAAGGAGTGGGGCGTGGGTTAAAAGAGAATAAAAGAATAAATGAATTAAACAGGAGTGCCCCTGCATAGGACAAGAAGTCAAATAGTGTTCAGGGCTTATTATAAGAAAGAGCAATTCTGGCCGGACGTGGTGGCTCACGCCTGTAATCCAGCACTTTGAAAGGCCGAGGCGGGCAGATCACGAGGTCAGGAGATCAAGGCCATCCTGGCTAACATAGTGAAACCCAGCCCCACTAAAAATACAAAATATTAGCCAGGCGTGGTGGTAGGCGCCTGTAGTCACAGCTAATCGGGAGGCTGAGGCAGGAGAATGGCATGAACCTGGGAGGCAGAGCTTGCAGTGAGCCAAGATTGCGCCACTGCATTCCAGCCTGGGTGACAGAGCGAGACTCCGGCTCAAAAAAAAAAAAAAAAAAAAAGAAAGAGCAATTCTTTGGCCTATCATATTCTACCCCAATTCCCATAACCCCTAACATTCAACTTATTCAGATTTTTCTTTTGGAACTTGCTTTGTATTTCTAAACAAAGTTTTAAAACTCATTTCTTGATTTTTCAATTTTAGATGTTTTCTGTTGGCTAGAGAGGGAGATTTATTGTGAAGCTAATAAAGCTTAAGTTTCAGAGTCCCTCATTTTCATAGGCCTTCTCCAAGGCCCTATTCTTAACCATTGAATTTGGAATTTTATTTTCTTACATAGCATTCAGCTTGGTGCTGTGGCTCACACTTGCAATCCCAGCACTTTGAGAGGCTGAGGCAGGAGGATCCCTTTAGCCCAGGAATTCAAGACCAATTTGGGGAACATATTGAGAACTCTGTCTCTACCAAAAATAAAAAATAAAAAAAATTAGCCAAACATGGTGGTGTGTGTCTGTGGTCCCAGCTCAGCAGGCTGAGGCAGGAGGATCATGCCATTGCACTCCAACCTAGGTGACAGAGTGAGACTGTCTTAAAAAATTTGGCCAGGCACAGTGGCTCATACCTGTAATCCCAGCACTCTGGGAGGCCAAGGCAGGTGGATCATGAGGTCAGGAGATCAAGACTATCCTGGCTAACGTGGTGAAACCCAGTCTCTACTAAAAATACAAAAAATTAGCCCAGCGTGGTGGCACGTGCCTGTAGTCCCAGTTACTTGGGAAGCCGAGGCAGGAGAATCGCTTGAACCCAGGAGGCAGAGGTTGCAGTGAGCTAAGATCAGGCCATTGCACTCCAGCCTGGGCGACAGAGCGAGACTCCGCCTCAAAACAAAAATTATCTTAAAGAGCATCCTCCAAATCATGTATGCTTCTGGCCCTACAAACCCTGAATCCACCCTTGATTTACTACTTTGGATGATGAGGGTTTAGCTAACTTAGATCATAGTCCTTGCAACACACACCAATACACAAACATTTCCCCTTCCCAGTTTCCCAAAATGTAGTCAAGCTATTAATTTTTAGTTCATTTATCATGTTTTAGCCTCTAAGGGCCCTTTCTTGTTATCTTTTTTTTTTTTTTTTGAGACGGAGTCTCGCTCTGTCACCCAGGCT
>NW_012113586.1:5988365-5996179 GCF_000951035.1 Colobus angolensis palliatus | reverse complement strand
TTTTTTGTATTTTTAATAGAGATGGGATTTCCCCGTGTTAGCCAGGATGGTCTCGATCTCCTGACCTCGTGATCCGCCTGTCTCAGCCTCCCAAAGTGCTGGGATTACAGGCGTGAGCCACCGCGCCCGGCCTTTTGTTATCTTTTCTACATTAGCCTGTTCTTTGTCTTACGGATCCTATATTTGATCTCTCCAGCAATATTGTAGGGGTTGTCTTATTTTGTTTGTTGGTTGGTTAGTTTTTTAGTTTAGTTTTATTTTCTCAGTTGCCTGTTTCCTTTTAAGTTCCTTTTCCCTCATGGTTTATTTTGGCCTCTCTTATATTGGAGACCTTCCTAAAAGGGGTGGTCATCCAACCATATTTAAGAATGAGGCACCAAAGCTGGACATAGTGGCACATGCCTGTAGTTCTTGCTACTTGAGAGACTAAGGTAGGAGGTTCGCTTGAGCCCAAGAGTTGAAGGCTGTAGCGAGCTATGATTGCACCACTGCATTCCAGTGACAGAGCGAGATCCTGTCTCTAAAAAAAAAAAAAAGTAATAAAATAAAATAATTTAAAAATAAGAATGAGGCACTTAAAAGCTAATCAGAAGCTCAGGTTGGGAAGTTTTCTAAATGGTGAGTGTGGTAGGAAACCCAAAAGGTGGCACCCAGTGATCCTCACCTCCTGGTATTCATGCCTGTGCAACAAAAGGATTAACCTGGCCCCAAGAAGTATCTGGCCTTTACTCTTACTTTCTGGGAGGTAATCTCTAAACTGTTGGAATGTTCTTTGTTTACCTGGGGGCCTTGGGCCATGCCAGATGGTCTGTGCTAACAACGTGATATATGGTAGGGGCTCTGAACCGTGCATTTTCAGCTCAACCTCAGGAGGGGGTTGGACATGAAGGCCAGCCACACAGGCAGTCAGCCATGTCTACATGACTAATAAAAATTCTGGACACTAAGGCTTGGAGGTGCTTCCCTGGCTGGGAATATTGCATGTGTATTATCACACATTGTTACTGTGAGAAGTAAGAATTGCCTGCATAACTCCACTGGGAGAAGACAACTAGATGCTCTGCATTTAAAACTCTCCTGGGGCACAGCAGCTGCACGTCTCGGGGCTCCTGACCTCTTCACGTTTGCAGTGTAGCCCAAGTCGGTCAGCACTGGAGGACCTCAGCAGCCATGTCGAAGCCCCATAGGGAAGCCGGGACTGCCTTCATTCAGACCCAGCAGCTACATGCCATGTAGCTGACACATTCCTGGAGCACATGTGCTGCCTGGACATTCACACACCACCCATCATGGCCTGGAACACTGGCATCATCTGTACCAATAGCCCAGCTTCCCAATCGGTGGAGAAGTTGAAGGAGATGATTAAGTCTGGAATGAAAGTGGCTTGTCTGAACTTCTCTCATGGAACTCATGAGTACCACGTGGAGACCATCAAGAACATGCGCATAGCCACGGAAATTTTTGCTTCTGACCCCATCCTCTACCGGCCCATTGCTTTGGCTCTGGATACTAAAGGACCTGAGATCCGAACTGGGCTCATCAAGGGCAGCAGCACCGCGGAGGTGGGGCTGAAGATGGGAGCCACTCTCAAAATCATGCTGGATAATGCCTACATGAAAAAGTGTGACGAGAACATCCTGTGGCTGGACTACAAGAACATCTGCAAGGTGACGGAAGTGGGCAGCAAGATCTAGGTGGATGATGGGCTTATTTCTCTCCAGGTAAAGCAGAAAGGTGCTGACTTCTTGGTGACGGAGGTGGAAAATAGTGGTTCCTTGGGCAGCAAGAAGGGTGTGAACCTTCCTGGGGTTGCTGTGGACCTGCCTGCTGTGTCAGAAAAGGACATCCAGGACCCAAAGTTTGGGGTCGAGCAGGATGTCGATATGGTGTTTGCGTCCTTCATCCGCAAGGCATCTGATGTCCACGAAGTGAGGGAGGCCCTGGGAGAGAAGGGAAAGAACATCAAGATAATCAGCAAAATTGAGACTCATTCTGAGGTTTGATGAAATCCTAGAGGCCAGTGATGGGATCATGGTGGCTGGTGGTGATCTAGGCATTGAGATTCCTGCAGAGAAGGTCTTTCTTGCTCAGAAGATGATGATTGGGTGGTGCAGCCGAGCTGGGAAGTCTGTCATTAACAGTGATGTGGCCAATGCAGTCCTGAATGCAGCCGACTGCATCATGCTATCTGGAGAAACAGCCAAAGGGGACTATCTGGAGGCTGGGCGCAAGCAGCACCTGATTGCCCATGAGGCAGAGGCCACCATCTACCACTTGCAATTATTTGAGGAACTCTCCCCGCCTGGCGACCATTACCGGAGACCCCACGAAAGCCACCACCGTGGGTGCCAACGAGACCTCCTTCAAGTGCTGCAATGGGGCCATAATCGTCCTCACCAAGTCTGGCAGGTCTGCTCACCAGGTGGCCAGATACCTCCCATGTGCCCCCATCATTGCTGTGACATGGAATCCCCAGACAGCTCGTCAGGCCCACCTGCACCATGGCATCTTCCCTGTGCTGTGCTAGGACCCAGTCCAGGAGGCCAGGGCTGAGGATGTGGACCTCTGGGTGAACTTGGCCATCAATGTTGACAAGGCCAGAAGCTTCTTTAAGAAGGGAGATGTGGGCCAGGCGCGGTGGCTCACGCCTGTAATCCCAGCACTTTGGGAAGCCGAGGCGTGCGGATCATGAGATCAGGAGATCGAGACCATCCTGGCTAACATGGTGAAACTCCGTCTCTACTAAAAATACAAAAAATAAGCCGGGCGTGGCAGCGTGTGCCTGTAGTCCCAGCTACTCGGGAGACTGAGGCAGGAGAATGGCGTGAAGCTGGGAGGCGGAGCTTGCAGTGAGCCGAGATCGCACCACTGCACTCCAGGCTGGGCAACAGAGTGAGACTCCGTCTCAAAAAAAAAAAAAAAAGGAGGGAGGGAGATGTGGCCATTGCGCAGATTGGGTGGCGCCCTGGCTCTGGCTTCACCAACACCATGCATGTTGTTCTTGTGTGGTGATAGACCCCAGAGCCCCTCCTCCAGCCCATCCCACCTCCTTTCCCCAAACCATCCATTAGGCCAGCAACCCTTGTAGAGCTCACCCTGGGCTGTAATGTGGCACTGGTGGGCTGGGACATCAGAGAAGAAGATAAACGCCTTGCTGAAACATGGCTGTGTTTACAGCCTGCTCTGGTGGGACAGCCCAGAGCCTGGCTGCCCATCATATGGCCCCACCCAATCAAGGGAAGAAGGAGGAATGCCCAACTGGAAGCCCTGGGAGCCAGATGGCAAGAGGGTCACAGCTTCTTTTCCTGTGTGAACTCTGTTCCATTCCTTTAGAAAACAGATGCCCAGAGGACTCCCAATGCTGATCTGGGGTCAGGAAACAGCCAGTGAGAGTTAGGGGCCTTAGGGTATGGGGCAGTTGTTCCATTTAAACCGACTCTGGCCCTGGCCCTTACTTGCTTCCCCTAACCTCTGGGCCTCCCCAATTTGCACCTGTCCCTGCCCTCCACTAAGCGGTCCTGCAGCAAACATTCCACCCTCCACTTTCCATTTTCCCCAACTACTGCAGCGCCTCTGGGCTTGTTGCTATAGAGCCTACCTGTATGTCAATAAACAACAGCTGAAGTAAAAAAAAAAACTCTCCTGGACACTGTCCCATGTGCCTCTTCAGTGAGTTATGTGAGTCCTTCTAACAGATTGTCAAACATGACAGTGTCTCAGGGACCCCAAGCTTGCAGTTGAAGTCAGAAATCATGGTGGTCTTGGGGATTCCCAATATTTGCAATACCTTTATGTAGTCATGTTTCCTCTAGTATGGGATGGATTTAGGGACTTGCTTCTATCAAATAAAATGTGACAGAAGTGACAGGATGTCCATTTTAAGATTAGTTTATAAATAAGGTTAGTCTTCCATCGTGGGTGCTCTCTTTTGTGTTGCTTGCCCTGGGAGATGACAGCATTCATGTCCTGAGGTGGCCCTGTGGAGATGCCCACTCATCCTGTGACCAATAACCACATAATTGAGGTTGGAAGCAGATCTTTACCCCAGTTGAATCTTCGCATGAGACTGCAGCCCTGGCTGATAACTTGATTGTAATCTCATGAGAGACCTTGAGCCAGAGGTGCCCAGCTAAACCATGCCCTGATTCTCAACCTGGACAAACTGTAAGATAATAAATGTTTGTTGTTTTAAGCCACTATATTTGGGGTAATTTGTTAGGCACTGGGCTACAATATAAGGTGATCTGGTAGACCTTTGTATTGGGTATCCACAAATGTTTTTGTCTGGAGGTCTTTTTTTCTAGAGTGATTCAATTTATTCAGAAAAGAATTTTCCAATCTCCCAGGCAGCATATGCCTGGCTGCATGAGTTCAGGGTCCAGAGCGGGAGAAGAGAACTAAACTTTCATGCATTCTCTTCTTTTTAGCCCCTGTACAAACCCCTGTCATCTGGTGCACCTGATGTGCCTAAGTCTGGAGCCCTTCCCAGATCATTTATCTGGAGAGGTTGTTGCCTGGTTATGCCCAGCTGGAAAAGGGACCTGATGAGTCTAACGGCTTTGTTTATACACTTTCAACAATTTTCCTTGTTTTAAACCTAGATCCTGGTTCTCACCTTTTAAAGTCACTAGTGCTACTCATAAGAATAACTCCAGAGGATATGGATGTACCATGAAAGAGAAAGCTATAAAACTTTTAGGAGATAATAAAAAACAATACCTTTATGACCTCAAGATGGAGAAAGATTTCTTAATCTAGTTTCAAAAAGCATTAGTTATCAAGAAAAACATGATAAATTGGTTTACATTAAATATAAGAACTTTTGTTTATCTGAAAACATCATTAAAAGAGTACAGCCCAGGCGTGGTGGCTCACGCCTGTAATCCCAGCACTTTGGGAGGCCAAGGCAGGTGGATCACTTGAGGTCAGGAGTTTGAGACCAGCCTGGCCAACATGGCGAAACCCTGTCTCTACTAAAAATACAAAAAGTAGCCAGGCATGGTGATGTGTGCCTGTAGTCCTAGCTATTCAGGAGGCTAAGGCACGAGAATCACTTGAACCTGGGAGGCAGAGGGGTCAGGTACTGAGACCATGCTAGTGCACTCCAGCCTGGGCAACACAGCAAGACTCTGCCTCAAAATAAAATAAAATAAAATATCCCTGAAAATATAGTCTTGTAAATTGTTATTATATTCAAACAATAGAATACTATCCTTCCAAGAAAAGGAACTAAAGATATATGCAATATAGTGAATGACTCTTGAAACACATTTTAAAATAAAATAAATGACATATAAAATAATAAATACAGTATGATTATATTATATAAAGTCCAAAAATAGGCAAAACTAGAAATGCATACATAGATTGCAAAACTATAAACAAAAAAAAGCATGTAATTGCTATAAAAGTCAGGATAGTAGTTATCTATATAGGGGGAGAGATTATGATCAGGAAGGAATGCTAGTAATGTTGTATTTCCTGACTTGGGTAGTGCTTAATACATATGTGCTTTATAACTATTGATTATTCTGTAATTCATATTTTATGTATTTTTCTGTATGTCTGTTGTAGTTAATAATTAAGAAGTTTAATTCTGCTTTTCATTGCTGTTGTTTCTGTCATTCTTCTGCTATTTAAATGCTGTTTTATTTTTCTCATGGTTATTTTTATAATGACACCTTTATATATTATCTTTCCTCTTAAGCAATATTTATTGCTTCCCTGCCATGCACAACATGAGCTGTATCCTCTTCCTCCTGTCTAACCTTCTTCTCTTTCTCCATTCAATTTTAGTAAAGAACATTACTGGGCCAGGCGCGGTGGCTCAAGCCTGTAATCCCAGCACTTTGGGAGGCCGAGACGGGCGGATCACGAGGTCAGGAGATCGAGACCACCCTGGCTAACACGGTGAAACCCCGTCTCTACTAAAAACTACAAAAAAACTAGCCGGGCGAGGTGGCGGCGCCTGTAGTCCCAGCTACCCGGGAGGCTGAGGCAGGAGAATGGGGTGAACCCGGGAGGCGGAGCTTGCAGTGAGCTGAGATCCGGCCACAGCACTCCAGCCTGGGTGACAGAGCGAGACTCCGTCTCAAAAAAAAAAAAAAAAAAAAAAAAATTACCTGACTCAGGGCTTACCTTTATTATACATTTATCCTTCTGCTTGACTTGCCACCCTTGAAGATACCTTTAAATTCTGAGCAATTACAGATGAAGCTTTCAAGACTTATGCTACTTCCAAATTATCTCTCCTTTCTTCCATTTATTTTTGGCAGTTCAAGTTTTCCTACATTGTCATAGTATGTAACATTCTGTCATCCTCATTCTCACCTTTATCTTTCTTATTCCTAGCCTTATTTTTGTTTTAAATTCTGGAGTTAAAAACATTTGATTCTTACTCTCAGTCCTGTAGCTAAAGTTTGCTCATTTTCTCTTGGCTGGCTGTAGTTTGCCGGTAGTTTCCTCAAGAGTATTGTTTATATAGTCAATATTCTGTGGGTTCTTGCTAGCTTAGAAGTATTTGTCAGCCGGGCGCGGTGCCTCATGCCTGCAATCCCAGCACTTTGGGAGGCCGAGGCAGGTGGATCACCAGGTCAGGAGTTCAAGATCAGCCTGGCCAATATGGTGAAACCCCATCTCTACTAAAACTACAAAAAATTAGCCGGGTGTGGTGGCCGGCGCCTGTAATCCCAACTACTTGGGAGGCTGAAGCAGAGAATTGCTTGAACCCGGGACACAGAGGTTGCAGTGAGCCAAGATCACGTGACTGCACTCCAACCTGGGCGACAGAGCGAGACTCCATCTCAAATAAATAAATAAATAAATATTTTAAAAAGGTGTTTGTCTGTAACCTTTATGTTTGAAGGACAGTTTGTCTGAATAAAAAGTCTTCGCATCAGTTTCTTTCCTTGAGTACAGTGAAGGTATTACTCTTCTGTGTTCTGACATTCAATTTCACTGTTGGGAAACCTACGTCAATCTGAATTTCTTTCCGTTTTAAAGGACTCATCTTAGGCCGGGCACAGTGGCTCACGCCTGTAATCCCAGCACTTTGGGAGGCCAAGGCGGGCAGATCACTTGAGGTCAGGAGTTCGAGAACAACCTGGCCAACATGGTGAAACACCGTCTCTACCAAAAATACTGAAAATTAGCCATGTTTGGTGGTGCACACCTGTAATCCCAGGGAAGCAGAGGGGCACACCTGTAATACTCAGGAGGCAGAGGCAGGAGAATCCCTTGAACCCAGGAGGGGGAAGTTGTAGTGAGCCGAGATTGTGCCACTACACTCCAGCCTAGGCAACAGAGCGAGACTCCATCTCAAAAATAAATAAATAAATAAAGGACCCATCTTTCTACCTGGCTCACCAAATAATTTTTCCTTGAAATTTGTATAAATTTACTTTTTACTTGAATTTATTTACTAACTATTGGTTCTAATAGTTCTGATGACTGTTCTGTTTCCTTTGCCCTGTATGGCCACTGAAATGACTGGAGACGGACTTTGTCGAGAACAAAGACAGAGGCCAAGGACTTTCACATTGACCTTTTAAGAGATATTGTCACCCTGGTTCCAAATAATCCTGCCCCTGTTAACTCTATTTTATAGAACTTTGTTAGGCAGCAACATGAAAGAAAAAAACAGGCCAGGTGTGATGGCCCATGCCTGTAATCCCAGCACTTTGGGAGGTTGAGGCAGGCAGATCACCTGAAGTCAGGAGTTCAAGACCAGTCTGGCCAACATGGAGAAACCTGTCTCTACTGAAAATACAAAAATTAGCTTGGCATGGTGGCATGCGCCTGTAATCCCAGCTACT
>NW_012113586.1:5976384-5980938 GCF_000951035.1 Colobus angolensis palliatus | reverse complement strand
TTCTTTTTCTTGCGATGGAGTCTCACTCTGTGGCCTGGGCTGGAGTGCAGTGGTACAATCTCCGCTCACTGCAACCACACCCGGCCTAGATTTATATTTTTATAATGTTGTCTAGGTTCTGAAAAATCAGCTTGTAAAAGCCACAGCATGTATAGATTACAGTATATTTAAGTTACAATTTCATTTCACATTAGATGTAGATATTCTTTATAAGTAGTCTCAATATCTTTATAAGTAGTTTCCAGACTTTTGCTCAAAGTAACTTCCAGAGGTTTTTATCCCTTCATAAAACATTCAACCTTGCATGGATTAAATACACGCTCTGCCTGTAACCCCAATTGTATTATTTGGGGCAACTACACCATCAGTGACAGTGTAATTGTCACTAGAATAGAAAAAAAAAAATTACATTTTCTTCTAAATAACTTGATGGAAAGGGTCCAGGAAGATTCCCCTGGGTGCAATATTGTTTTTCCAAAATGTAAGTAGGGTACCAAATAATGGGTATCCTCCAGAACCTTTGTTCAGCCAAGACTAATAACACTTTTTTATTTGTAGTAACACATTTTTAACTGCCCAAGTTTGTTAGTGAATTGCTCTTGCCAAAGTAATCAGCAGGAATTTTCTGCTTAGAGCAGCACTGTCCAATCGAATATAATATGCACTACATCTATAATTTAAAATTTTTCTAGTTGCCACATATAAAAAGTTTTTAAAGAGCTGAGATCACACGGGGTGCAGTGGCACACGCCTGTAATCCTAGCATTTTGGGAGGCCAAGGCAGGCAAATCACTTGAGGTCAGGAGTTCAAGACCAGCCTGGCCAAAACGGCGGAACCCCATCTCTACTAAAATACAAAAATTAGCCAGGTGTGGTGGTGGGCACCTGTAATCCCAGTTACTTGGAAGGCTGAAGCACAAGAATCGCTTAAACCCGGGAGGCAGATGCTACAGTGAGCTGAAATCATGCCACTGGACTCCAGCCTAGGTGAGAGAGTGAGACTCCATCTCAATGGAAAAAAAAAAAAAAAAAAAAGGTGAGATCAGTTAATTAATTGTAATTATGTATTTTGTTCAATTGGGTATATTCAATTCAATATACCCAAAATATCATTCTGATATGTAATTAATATAAAAATGTATTAATGAGGTATTTTACATTCCTTTTTTGTACTAAGGCTTCAAAATCCAATGTGTATTACAGTTGCACCACATCTCAATTCATACTAGCCATATTGCAAATATTCAATAGCCACATAGGATTAGTGGCCACCAAGATGGACAGTAGAGACTTAATTAGCTTCTGTATTACATTAACCCACAATGAAGACACCACTCCTAAAAGGTCTGGATTGTCTCCCAGAGTGAGAAGCTGAAAATGCTTGACTTCTCAAACTCAATTTGCCTTGGAATAGAGTACAGAGAGTACAGTATGCTTTCCCATTAAAGGGTTTAGCATTCAAAAAATACTTTTTTTTTTTTTTTGCGGTGGGGGGTTGGGGACAGAGTCTCATTCTGTCGCCCAGGCTGGAATACAGTGGCGTGATCTCAGCTCACTGCAATCTCCACCTCCTAGGTTCAAGTGATTCTCCTGCCTCAGCCTCCTGAGTAGCTGGGATTATAGGCGACCACCACCACACATGGCTAATTTTTTGTATTTTAAGTAGAGATGAGGTTTCACCGTGTTGGCCAGGCTAGTTTCAAACTCCTGACCTCAAATGATCCACCCACCTCAGCCTCCCAAAGTGCTGGGATTACAGACATGAGCCACCACACCTGGCCCAGAAAATTTCTTTCCGTTTTCCTTCCTTCCTTCCTTCCTTCCTTCCTTCCTTCCTTCCTTCCTTCCTTCCTTCCTTCCTTCCTTCCTTCCTTCCTTCCTTCCTTCTTTCCTTCCTTTTCTGTCCGGAGCCATGAGGCCTCAACTGTCCTGCAGGTCGGGACACTTTTCTCTCTCTCTCTCCCTCTCTCTCTCTCTCTCTCTCTGTCTCTCTCCAACTCTTTCTTTCTTGAGACAGGGTCTCACTATGTTGCCCAGGCTGGTCTTGAACTCCTGGGTTCAAGTGATTCTTCCAACTCGGCCTCCCAAAGTGCTGGGATTACAGGCATGAGCCACCATGCCTGACCCAAAAATTTTTTCTTAAATAGACTTTATTTTTTAGAGCAGTTTTAGGTTCACTGAGGAATTGAGTGGAAAGTACAGAGAGTTTCCATATGCCCCTTACCCCTAAATATGAACAGCATCCTCCTCTATCGCCATGCCACACCAGAGTGGTGTATTTGTGGATCAATGAACCTACACTGACTCCTCATTATCACCTAAAGTCCACTTTGCTGTTGTACATTTCATGGGTTTTTACAAATGTATAAGGACATGTGTCCACCATGATAGTGTTGTACAGAATTGTTTCACTGCTCTAAAAGTCCTCTGTTCTATACCTATTCATCTCTTCCTCCTTCCAAACTCTGGAAATTACTAATTTTTTTACTGTCTTCATAGTTCTTCCTTTTCCAGAAGGTCATATAGTTGGAATCATATGGTACAATATGTATATAGCCTTTACAGGTTTTTTTTTTTCCACTTAGTAATAGATATTTAGGTTTCCTCCATGTCTTTTTACAAATAACTCATTTCTCTTTAGCATGGAATAATGTTCCATTTCTTGGATCTATCAGAGTTAATGTATCCATTCATCTGTTGAAGGACAGCTTGGTTGCTTTAAAGTTCTGTCAATCATAATTCAAGCTGCTCTAAACACATGTATGCAGGTTTCTGTGAGGACATAAGTTTTCAACTTATTTAGGTAAATACTAAGGAGTACAATTGCTGGATGTAAGAGTAGGTTTAGTTTTGTAAGAAACTGTCCTCCACAATGGCTGTACCATTTTGCATTCCTTCCATCAATCAATGAGAATTTCTTTTGCTCCACATCCTCACCAGCATTTGAGCTTCTAGATCCTAAATAGAAAAAGATGAGAGTTTATAAAAGTTTTGAATGAAAAAAATACCCTATAAAACCTATTACTTGATTAAAATGTCTCCAGGCAAAGATCACATTAAGGAGGTGGTTTCACACCTATTATTAAAACTCCTTAGTGCTTTAATGTGCCTCAGGGCAAATTCAGATCAAAGGGGTAATGCCAGGAAAACCTGTCATTTGAATGAAGCCTTCAGAGCAGAGATCAGATTAAAGGTGAGACCTTTCTATCTCTTATTCTGATAAAGGTACCCTCCATTAAACTGAAAAGCCTACTAAAATCCTTCCCCAATATTCATTTTGAAAAAATAAAAAACCGACAGAAGATTTGTAATGGTACAATAAATATCCATACACCCTTGACTCAGATCCTTGACTTGTTCACATTTTGACACATTTTCTTTCTCTCTCTGTCAACCCATGCGCATGCATAAATACACACACACACACACACACACATTTTTGCTCAAGTATTTAGAAGTTAGCTGTAGACAATATGGTGCTTCACCTAAAAAACTTTAGCACACTTCCAATAATAAGGATGTTACCTTATATAAACACTATGTAGTAAAGAATTTGGCTTTGCCCAAGTAGAAGTTCTGGTCTTTGCCCTAGGCTTCATGGATGTAATCTCTGGGTACTTGGAATGTTATGCCTGACGGAAGTCTTTGTCAGGGTGCCTTGTGTCAGACTGGATAGTCTAACAATGTGATTTAGGGCAGGGGCTGGCCACACCAGAAAGACTCACATGTTATTTAGAGTGAAGGTGCTTTGGTTTTTAGTTTAGTTTTTTTTTCTCTTATATTTTTATCTTTTCTCTAGGTCATGTTCTCATTGGAAGGGTGGGGGCTCTGGTTCACGTGGTATCAGTTGACCTGGAGTTTGAGATCAACCACAGGGACAATTAGTCAATCATGCCTATGTAATGAAGTCCCAATAAAACGCTCAACACTTAGGCCTTGGTGAGCTTCCCTGGTTAGGAATACTTGGTGCATATTGTACACATCAACACTGGAAGATAGTTTCAGCAAGGAAAAAAAAAAAAGACATGCATAGATAGATAGGAAGATAGATAAATAATAGGTAGACGATAGATAATATATATAAATATATATATAGCGAGAGAAAGAGACATCGCAAACATAGCACAATACTAGCAATTGGATGAATCTTGGTGAAAATTCTGTGGGTGTTCATCGTCTTATCCTTTCATGGAGTAATGTGTTCTGACTCTATGAAGAGAGGGCAAGGGAAGCTCCACATTTGGTCCATCCCTGACTTGGCCCTATGTGCTTCTTCCCTTAGCTAAATTTAATCTGTATGTTTTTCCTGTAGGAACTATTACCATGAGTAGTTTTCAGTGAGTTCTGTCAGTCCTTCTAGAGGATTATCAACCTGAGGATGGTTTTGGGAACTCCCAGACTTGCAGTTGGTTGTCAGAAGTGAGAGTGGTCTTTTATACATATGATTCTCTCTGACTTCCTAGTTGGCTAGAAATTGATGCAAACACATTATAATTTCACATTCTGATAATTTAACATTGATACAATACTCTATATAATATATATTATTTTATT
>NW_012113586.1:5970852-5975534 GCF_000951035.1 Colobus angolensis palliatus | reverse complement strand
AGACGGGGTTTCACTGTGTTAGCCAGGATGGTGTCGATCTCCTGACCTCGTGATCCACCCGTCTCAGCCTCCCAAAGTGCTGGGATTACAGGCTTGAGCCACCGCGCCCAGCCTATTTATTTATTTTGAGACACAGTCTCACTGTGTCTCCCAGGCCGGAATGCAGTGGCACGATCTTGGCTCACTGCAGCCTCCACCTTTGCTCCTTGGGAGGTTGAGGCAGGAGAATTGCTTGAATTATCCTGCCTCAACCTCCAGAGTAGCTGGGACTACAGAAGCACGCAAATTTTTGTATTTTTAGTAGAGACAGGGCTTTGCCATGTTGGCCAGGTTGGTCTCGAACTCCTGACCTCAAGTGATCAGCCTACGTCAGCCTCCCAAAGTGCTAGGATTACAGGCGTGAGCCACCGCACCTGGCCTAGTTTCATTTTTTACCTCACATTCACCCCCCACTTGCCGAGGTCACTGGTGCTACCAAATCCTGGGTCCAGAAGATTGTGTGGATAAACAAAACTGCTTTTTTTTTTTTTTTGAATATGAAGTCTTCTTTATTATTATTATTATTATACTTTAAGTTCTAGGGTACATGTGCACAACGTGCAACAAAACTGCTTTTTAACTTTCATATTTTGCTCTCTCACTGTTGGTTTAGGGTTTAACTTCTTTGCATCTGTTAAATCAGTTACCCTTCTTCCATTTGCATTCCATTGTCTCCAATTTCTTGCTGTTGTCTCATTTCTCATTTTCTTTGTCTTTGTGGATTTATGCCTTGAAACAAAACAAAAAACAAAAAACTTTTACTAAATGTTGTAGTGTGATTTGGGGAGCGAGTAGAAATAAATGTAAACATTCACTTCACTTTCTTTAGCTTGAAGCTTTCCACTATTTTTTTTTTTTTTTTTTGGAGACAGAGTCTCGCTTTGTCACCCAGGCTGGAGTGTGATGGTACAATCTCAGCTCACTGCAACTTCCACCTCCTAGGTTCAAGTGATTCTCCTGCCTCAGCCTCCTGAGTAGCTGGGACTACAGGTGAGCACCAGCATGCCTAATTTTTGTATTTTCAGTAGAGACGGGGTTTCACCATGTTAGTCAGGCTGTTTTTGAACTCCTGAGCTCAAGTGATTGCACTGCCTTGCCCTCCCAAAGTGCTGGGATTACAGGCATAAGCCACCGCATCCGGCCTCTACTATCTATCTATCTATCTATCTATCTATCTATCTATCTATCTATCTATCTATCATCTATCTATCTATCTATCTATCTATATTTTTAACTTCAGTTAGTTTTCACAAATGACAGAGCTCCAGGGTCATAATGTATTTCATGAAGCCTTGTCTTTGAGAGTAGCAAAAGTAGTTCACACATATTGAAATAAAGCTATTCACAGCAGTTTAAATTATTTTTTAAAAACTTTTAATTTTGAACAATTTTAAACCTACAGAAAAGATGAAAGGATAGTATAATAAACACCCACATACTTTTCACTAGGATTTATCCAATTGCTAGTATTGTGCTACGTTTGTGTGTGTATATATGTGTGTGTGTATATATATATATAATCTATTATCTATCTTCCTATTTATGCATGTCTTTTTTTCTTGCTGAAACCATTGAAAGTAAGTCCTAAACATCATAACACTTCATTGTTAAAACACTCCAGCACGTATCTTTGAAGAATATAAACCACAATACCTTTACCTTACCCATGAAATTAAAAAGTGATGCAATATTATGTAAATACATAGTACCCAAGTGTGTCCTCAAAATGTCCGATTGCTGTTCCAACTTAATATTTTCCCGTTAGCTATGACTTGCTCACCTCCCTTCCTCCTTGATTTTCTCTACACTGCCAGGAAAGGTGGGGCCAGTGAGAGTCAGCGTACTTTGGCACCACTGTCATCCCCTCTCAATTCCACCGCCTCAGCGGTTACCTGATTTCTGCTTGAGAAGTTGCTCAATCTAGTGTTAGTTGTAGTGTGAATGAGTCCTCAGTCTTTCTTTCAATCACTAGTATGTCAACCCAGGTATTTTTATCCCAGATATCAGTGTCCACTGGTTTAAATTTTGTTCTCTTTTTTTTGGGACTGAGTCTTGATCTGTTGCCCAGGAGAGCAATGGTGTGATCCTGGCTCACTGTAACCTCCGCCTCCTGGGTTCAAGCAATTCTCCTGCCTCAGCCTCCCAAGTAGCTGGGATTACAGGCACGTGCCACCACACCCAGCTAATAATTTCCTTCTCTTATAAGCTTAGTTAACTTGTCTAGAAAACCTTGGGAACCTGAAGAAAACCCCAGGAACCTGGGCTACTCTAGCAAAAACTGACAGAAACACCCATGGATTATGTTTTTGGCCTCATCAAATGTTTATATCTTTTCAACTTACTGTGCCAAACCACTTGAAGTCAAGATGAGAATGGACAGTGAATTGATCCCTCTCCACTATAAATAGTCAGAACATTTTGGGGTTCCTGCTCCAAGGATGATCTGAGAACCACCCTAGAAATCTTGCAACATTTATCTCTGCTTGCATTTCATAAAAATTCCTCCAAACTACTTTAGGAGCTAGGACTTTGAGTCAATTTCACTTCTGATACCAGTCTGTATAGACGTAAAAAAGTAATGATGGCCTGGGCATGGTGGCTCACCTGTAATCCTAGCACTTTGAAAGGCCAAGGCTGGCCAATCACTTTGAACTCAGAAGTTGGAGATCAGCTTGGGCAACATGGCAAAACCCCATCTTTACAAAAAATGAAAAAATGAGCCGGGTGTGTTGGCTTGCACCTGTGGTCCCAGCTACTCTGGAGGCTGAGGCTAGAGGATTGCTTGAGCTGGGAAGTAGAGGTTGCAGTGAGCCAAGATCATGCCACTGCACTCCAGCCTGGGCGACAGAGTGAGACCATTTCTAAAAAAAAAGAAAAAAAGCAATGACGGTATGATTAACTAAAAGACACAAACAGAGCCAAGCCAATAATACAAGTTCCTTTAATGCAGGTAAACACACAAGAATTTTAACAGCTTGAAGACACAGAGGACACAGCCACATACTCAGATAGAGAGGTCAGTTTCCTTGCTCTTCAGGTTCCCTCCTGAGGTCAGATGACTTTTGCTGAATTTACCTGATGAGGGTTGAGATACCATCAGATCTTTCAAGAAGCTCTCTTGCCATTCTCTTGGAGTTTTTTTAAAGCCTTGGTTCCCTTCTAGCACTGGAAATGGTAGCTATGTGTCTGCCTGCTCACTAAGTGCAAGTAATTGGTGATAACTCCAGCCCGTTGCTGAATGTGAATTTGAGAAAAGAAGGTTGATTTTTCAGGCATACCATCCCTCTTAAAAGCCTAAATTTTAAGTTGGCCAGAGGATTACCTTTGTGATGTAGACACTAGAATTTGTGCAAAAAGGGAGAATAGGATCTTTTTTTTTAAAAAAGTAATATATAAAAACCTTTTAAATTATTAGATTTTCTCATTTTAAATGTTTTCCCCATTTGGTGGTTTTTAAAAATTATGGTAAAATATACATAATGTAAAATTTACCATTTTCTACATTTTTAGGTGTACAGTTCACTGGCATTAAATACATTCATATTGTTGTGCAACCATCACCACCATCCATCCAAAGAGCTTTCATTGTCCCTAATTAAAACTCTTCTCTACCTGTTAAACAACTCCTCATTTCCCATTTCCCCAGCCCCTGGCAACTCTCATTCCATTTTCTATCTCTATGAGTTTGTCTACCCTACGTACCTTATATAAATGCAAATAGCCTCATAGTTAATGTGAAAATTAGTAAAATTAGTAAAAAGAGATGTGACTATATAGAAAAAACATGCATTGTGTTTTTATGTGCAAATGTGATGACACTATGTGTGTGTGTGTGTATATATATATATATATATATACAGCATACATACGCTATTTTGTAACTTTCTTCACTTAGCAATATAGTATTGTTATTGGTTATCTAATGCTGCATAACAAATTACTCCAAACCTTGGTGGCTTAAAACAACATTTATTATCTCATAGGTTCCATGGATCAGGAATCTGGATGTGGGCTTTGTTGGGGCTCCTGTTTCAGGATCTCTCAAAAGGCTGCAACTCAAAATGTTGCCCAGCAGGAGGATCGCTTGAGTCCAGGAATTTAAGGCTGCAGTGAACTATGATCACGCCACTGCATTCCAACCTGGGTGACAGAGTGAGAACCCACCACAAAAAAAAAAAAAAAAAAAAAAAAAAAAAGCTGGGCACTGTGGCTCACGACTGTAATTCCAACACTTTGGGGAGGCTGAAGTGGGCGGATCAGTTGAGGCCAGGATTTCGAGACCAGCCTGGCTAACAGGGAGAAACCCCGTCTCTACTACAAATACAAAAATTAGGCCAGGCGCAGTAGCTTATGCCTGTAATCTCAGCACTTTGGGAGGCTGAGGTGGGTGGATTACTTGAGGTCAGGAGTTTGAGACCAGCCTGGCCAACATGGTGAAACCCGGTCTCTACTAAAAATACAAATATTAGCAGGGCATGGTGGCACACACCTGGAATCCCAGCTACTCAGGAGGCTGAGGTATGAGAATCACTTGAACCTGGAAGGTGGAGGTTGCAATGAGCTGAGATCGCACCACTCACTGCATTCCAGACTGGGCAACAGAGTGAGATTTCGTCTAAAAAATAAATAAACAAACAAACAAA
>NW_012113586.1:5957614-5970416 GCF_000951035.1 Colobus angolensis palliatus | reverse complement strand
GAAGGAAGGAAGGAAGGGAGAAAAAGGGAAAGGAGAGGAAAGGAAAGAAAAAGGGAAAGGAAAGGAGAGGAAGGGAGAGGAAGAGAGAGGAAAGGAAGGGAAGGGGAAGGGGAAGCAGAACGGGAAGGGGAAGATGAACAGGAAGGGGGAGGGTAAGGGTGTTGCCTGGGACTGCAGTGGACTCAGGCTTGCTCATATTGTTGGCAAGATTCACTTTATCCCAGGCCGTTGGACCAAGGGGTGCAGTTTTGCTCTGGCTGTCTGCTGGAGGCCACCCTCAGTTCCTTGCCACATGGACTTCCCCATAGGGCAGTTCACAATATGGCAGCTTGCTTCATCAGAAGAAACACACGAGTCAGAGAGAGAGTGAGAGCAGAGTGAAAGTCAGTCTTTTATCATCTAATCTCAGAAGTGACTCGCTATCACTTTTGCCATATTCTACTCATTAGATGCAAGTCACTAGGTCCAGCCCCCACACACAGAAAGATGATACAAGGGTGTTAATATCGGAGGCAGGAATTGGGAGCCACTGTAGAAACTGCCTACCACAAATATCTTTCTGTTTTCAGCATATATCTCAACTTCCTTTTTTTTTTTTTTTTTTTTTGTGATAGTTACTCTGTCTCTCTCTTTTTTTTTTTTTTTTGAGAGAGGATCTCTGGAGTACAGTGGCACAGTCACAGCTCACTGCAGCCCCAACCTCCCAGGCTCAAGTGATCCTCCTAGCTCAGCCTCCCAAGTGAGACTACCGGCACATGCCACCAGGCCTGGCTAATATTTCTATTTTTTGTAGATACAGGATCTTGCCATGTTGCCCAGGCTGGTCTTGAACTCCTGGACTCAAGCAATCCACCTGCCTCGGCCTCCCAAATTGTTGTGATGACAGGTGTGAGCAACCATGCTCAGCCTACTCTATTTTGAGATAAATGTCTGCAACTTAAAAAATTTGTCTAAAGATGAATATGCCTCTGCATCATGGAGAAGACTGCAGATAGCCTACTATCCTTAACCTCTTCCTTGAAGGATAAACATAAATTCATCAAGAAACAAAGTGGGGGCCGGGTGCGGTGGCTCAAGCCTGTAATCCCAGCACTTTGGGAGGCCGAGACGGGCAGATCACGAGGTCAGAAGATCAAGACCATCCTGGCTAACACGGTGAAACCCCGTCTCTAGTAAAAAATACAAAAAACTAGCCGGGCGAGGTGGCGGGCACCTGTAGTCCCAGCTACTCGGGAGGCTGAGGCAGGAGAATGGCGTGAACCCGGGAGGCTGAGCTTGCAGCGAGCTGAGATGGCACCACTGCACTCCAGCCTGGGCAACACAGCGAGACTCCATCTCAAAAAAAAAAAAAAGAAACAAACAAACAAAATGGGGAAGGTATTCCGAGGAAAGAAAAAAGTATATGAAAATGGGTAAAAAATGGAAGGATGCATCATGGTGGGTTTAGAGAAATAGGAAATTTTTCCTTTTCTTTTACTTTTTTTTTTAGAGGTGGACTCTTGCTCTGTTGCCCATGCTGGAGTGCAGTGACATGATCATAGCTTGCTGCAGCCTTGACTGCCTGGGCTGAAGCTGTCCTCCTGCCTCAGCCTCCTGAGTAGCTGGGACTACAGGCACGTGCCACCACATCCAGATAACTTTATTTTTTGTAGAGACGGGATCTTGCTACGTTGCCCAGGCTAGCTTTAAACTCCTGACCTCAAGTGATCCCCCTGCCTTGGCCTCCCAAAGTGTTGAGATCACAGATGTGTAATCTCTCATGCCTGAGATTACAGGTGTGAGCACATCTGGCTGAAAATTTAAATATGGTTTGAGAAAGGGGTTCAGGCAGATGAGATTTACAAGATTTGGAAATAATAGCAGCATTTAACATGTGCCAGGCACCGTTCTATGCATTTAATGTGTAATAATTTATGTAATTCTTACAACAACCCTATCAGATAGAGTAGAATTATTGTGCTAATTTTCCACCTGGAAAACAGACACAGAGAAGTAAATAAACTTGCCTGAGATCACATAGCTATTAAATGGTAGTTTGACTCCTGGCAGTTTGACTTCACCACTAGGTTCACTATCTGCTTTTCTTTCATTTATTTATTTTTAATTTTTGTGTTTTTATAGAGACAGGGCCTCACTATATTGCCCAGGCTGGTCTCAACCTCCTGGGCATAAGTGATCCTCCTGCCTTGGCCTCTCAAAGTGTTGGGATTACAAGTGTGAGCCACCATGCCTGGCGACTATCTGCCTTTCTCTTAAAAACTTTGTATGCCCTGGTAAGAAGTTTAGATTTTAATTTTAGGTAACAGGCTGGGCGTGCTGGCTCACACATGTAATCCAGCACTTTGGGTGGCTGAGGCAGGCGGATGACTTGAGGTCAGGAGTTCGAGACCAGCTTGACCCACATGGCAAAACCCTGTCTCGACTAAAAATACAAAAATTAGCCGGGCTTGGTGGCAGGTGCCTGTAATCCCAGCTACTCAGGAGGCTGGGGCAGGAGAATCACTTGAACCCAGGAGGCAGAGGTTGCAGTGAGCCAAGATTGTGCCACTGCACTCCAGCCTAGGCAACAGAACAATACTCCATCTCAAAACAAAACAAAACAAAACAAAATTAGGAACAAAGAACCAATTATTTTTAAGCAAAGGAATGGTTTTATTAGATTAATTTTTGGGGAAGATTACTTTGGTACCAGCTTTGAGGGTTAACTAGTAGAAAAAGAAAGGTTACAAGAACAGGGAAGAGACTATTCCTATGATTCAGAGAGGAGGAGGACCTGAATTCATGACAGGTGGCAGTGAATACATAGATCAGGATTAGTGTACCATTTCCAAAGTAAATGAATAGGATTTGGTGACCAGTTGGATATAAGGATTAACGAGGAGTCAAGGACAACAAGTGAAGTTTGAGAATCTTGCAGAGCATCCAGGTGGAGCTGTCAGTTGCAATACTGCTGGGGAGAGAGATACGACTAAAGATACAGATTAGTGAGTCATCCACTTCATTGGTGATAATTAAAGTCTATGGGAATGGATTGCTCAGGTTAGCTGATCCAAAACAGAGCCTTAGGGAACACCAGCATTCAAGCAATGGGCACAAGAGAAATAGCCCATAAAAACACAGAGAAAGAGGGGTAAAACAGGTAGGAAGATAATTAAAATACTAAACAGAAAGCAATAAATACCATAAAAGAGGTACAAACAAAATAATGTGGGAGTTCAGAGGAATATTCCAACTTAGTCTTTCTGAGTCTCTGTTAACTTACCTGTAAAATTAGGTTGGACTAACTGATCTCTGAAATCACTTTTGTCTCTAAACCTTCGAATCTATTCAATGTCTACCATGTGCCCATTAACATGGCAGAAGCTATGGAAAGAAAGGCACAACCCCTACTCTAGAAGGGCTTTCTTATTTTAGTTTTCTGTTTGTTTTTAGAGATGGAGTATTGCTCTGTCACCCAGGCTGGAGTGCAGTGGCGCAATCATAGCTCACTGCAGCCTTGAACTCCTGAGCTCAAGCGATCCTCCCACTTCAGCCTCCCAAGTAGCTGTGGTTACACACACGCACAACCATGCCTGGTTAGAAAAATTTTCGCTTTACTGGGGAGCTTAGTCTCTACACAGTTACTGAAACAAAACAAAACAAAAAAACCGAACAAACAAAACCCACTTGAGATGGAGATCATTTATAATTAAGGGTTGAATTTTGCGGCATAGCCTGTGGGCTGCAATCCAGAGAAGGAAGGTGTGATAATATGTGTATAGGAGCTTCGTGGAGGAAGAGAGTGGACTTGGGCTGGATTTAGATGGAGAAGAATAATGTGGGCAGAAATAAAGGTATGAGTTCACTTACTTGACTGAACTTGAAGACCTCAGTTGGGAATTCATGGGAAGTAAGGTTTTAGATAGGTAGCATAAGGCCTACCTTACTAATCAACTTATATAACTTAGTTGGGGCTTAGAATAGACATGGAAGCAGTAGCGAGCTACTGTAGGTTGCTGGCAGGTTTGTGATGTTTATTGTATGGGATATATTAATAGCTATTTTTATTGTACAAACTATCACTATGACATGTTTTCCCATCGCCAATTTCACACTACAGTGGTTGCTGTGATGTGCTGCCCAGATCACCTCGCTCCAGGTCTGAAGCACGCATGCATGCCCCCAGCTTCTGGGAGAGTAGACGGCTGGCAACTCTCAGCTAAGTCCTTCTCTGGGACTTGCCCTCAGCTGAATGGAGCCACTTTGCCTAACGTCCCACCACCTTACCAGGAGCAGCGCACATTAATGACTGGTTGATGAGCTTTACAAAGGCCCAGCCTCCCCAACCCGGGTCAGAAAAACCTTTAAGTGTCCTCCCCGCAGCTGCAGAGCCTCCTGGCTGAGGCCTTTGTTGCAAATGCAGCACAGTTCATCTCCTGCTCAATCCCGCTTCCTTTGCTCTCAACAGGTGTTGATCCCAAGAATACTTCCTGATGAACTTCCTACATTCTAATTTCCATCTCAGTTTGTTTTCTGGGGAATCAAACTGAAACATACATGATAATTATAGTTTTCACTCAACTTTTCATCTATGCTACTTAACAATTAAACTGCAGACACATTTTGTGAGCCCAGATTTTGGTATGAGGAATGTTCTTCAACAATTTTGACATTTGTAGTTTAGAACACCAAGATCTACCTTTTATAAAACCTGCACTCTCTAAAATGACACACCCATTTTGGCACTATACATCAGTTCAGTTTTTGTGAAGACAGTAGTAGATACAAACAGCTAAGCATACGTAAGGAATATCAATCAAAAGGAAATAATGAATTGGTGGTAACTATGTCTTAGCAGGATATACCATAGGTTAATGGAGTGCATTGCTCAGCGTCTTGTATAGTAATACTCTTGGAGACACCAGGTACTCCGTGGAGGTAGTCCACAACTGGAAATTTTACAGTGTTGTTTTGGACCACAAAGAAACTGTGATACCATTTGATTTTTTTTTTTTTTTGTGCTTATCCAAAATATCTTAACCTATATACTTGGTACTTAACACTACTTAAAAAAAAATCAACTATGACACTAACAGATGGGTCTCAGCTAAGCACATTACTCTCCTTTAGTTTAAAAGCTCTACAAAGTTCAGAAATTTAAAACTTGGAATAAAAATGGGCAAAAAAATATTGTAAAGTTGGTGGTAATAAAGTGATCAGCATTGTTAGAATGGTTACCTCAGAGTGTTCAGAATATCAAAGTACCCCTGCAAAACATCTTGCTGAGATAATTGGTCTTGTAACCTTTTTTTTTTTGAGACGGAGTTTTGATCTTGTTGCCCAGACTGGAGTGCAATGGCGTGATCTTGACTCACTGCAACCTCTGCCTCCCAGGTTCAAACTATTCTCCTGCCTCAGCCTCCTGAGTAGCTGGGATTACAGGCACTGGTCACCATGCCCAGCTAATTTTTGTATTTTTAGTAGAGATGAGGTTTCACTATGTTGGCCAGGCTGGTCTGGAACTTCTGACCTTGTGATCTGCCCGCCTTGGCCTCCCAAAGTGCTGGGATTACAGGCATGAGCCACCATGCCTGGCCAGTCTGGTAGCTCTTAAGAGGGAAAGATGAAGGGTGAAAAATGAGAAATTGTCCATCTATATTTCCAATGGCCTATGTCCTTTTAACATTTATTCTTATTCTTATTATTTTAAAGACAGGGTCTTGCTCTGTTGCACAGGCTGGAGTGCAGTGGCATGATCATCGCTCACTGTAGCTTTGAACTCCTGGGCAAGCAATCTTCCCACCTCAGTCTCCCTAGTAGCTGGGATTACAGGCATGAGCCACACCGCCCGGCTCCTACAGCACTTTTTGTCCTTATGACGTCTGTTTTTAAAAATTTCCTTTCCTCTGTTTGCAAAGGGCAAAAACAAAACCATAATAAAAAATAAAGTAAAATGTACTTTCCTCAACACGATTAATAGATAGTTTTAGAGACAAATAACATTTAGTGTTCACTGAAATTATCAAATTTTTAACACGGAAATAGACGGGTTTATATGGCATTCTTTATAATACAACAAATTCCGTAAAGGGAAATATATTGAAAATGCTGGGTCTGTAATTGACAGATTGCCAAAGAATAAATTATATCCTGTGCTGTAATTATGTATTCAGCAATAATGAATACTAGGAGAAAATAGCAAAGTAGTAATTACACCAATTACAATTGATTAGTTGGTATTAACATAAAAAGATGTGCTCGTTGTGTTATACTCTATTATGTCACAAAAGGCTCTGATGTATTAAAGATATTTGATTTCTTTATAAAGTCCCTTTTTATAATTGACTAAACTCAGTGAGTTTGGAAGGAAACTGGAAATTTGTATAATTACTCATGATAAAAAATTTATTATGCTACAATTTTCATTGTTTTATGCTACTGTAGTTTCTAATTTTCTAATCTGTTTTTCCTGTGTTATTGGTATACTGGCACTGCATTTTAAAAAATGGAACAAAGTAATCCAAAAGAACTATACTAACTGGAACTCATAAATATCCACAATTGTTTATTTTTTGTTAGAAATTGAGATTCAAGGTAGCAAGGTAATTGCTACTCTATATAAAGTAGAGCTCTGTTTCTTTATAAATCTCCAAAGTGTGAATTTAACAATTTAGCAGGACAAATTATTTTACACTTCTGGTAAGTTGGATGCACTTCATAATTTTAACAGTAAAAGTGAAGTCTATGTGGGATTACATTTAAATTCTGAAAAAAATGCAAGGATCCTTCACTATATGAAACACCAAAGTAAATTTAATTATCTCCATTTTCTCAAGTCATGTAATGGAGAGCAGGCAGGTATAAATTGCTGCTGCATGAGTAATTTACTTTACTTTTTAATGACCTTGTGCCCTCTATGGTCAAACAAGGATACTACAGGAAATAAGCAGGACCTCTTAAAAGTAGGAGAGCATAACAGATGGCAGACTGAAAAGAAGATCTTGAAACTTAGTGAAAAGCACAAAATAGAAAAGAAGCCCAATAACATTTAAGTGTGACTAAGAAGATGTTCTTAGGGCCAGTTTTAGTGAGTGGTAAAATTTAATTGTAATTATAAGCAAAAGTCTAATATATGTGGTCAGTAACAGAATTCAATTTAAGACCAAATGTATACACATGAATAGCGTATTCTTTTGAAAGCATTGAGTTGTACAGTGTGGAAGAAGAAGGGAACACTGAGCTAAGATAAAGCTGAGCTTTTTATTATCCTGAATTATGTACCCTTAAAGCCCATATCCAAATTCCTTGACCAAACTTTTTTAAGATCTAGAGAAAAAAAAAAAAAAAAAAAACATGTTAGAGAAACTGTTGGCTGAGTATGGTGGCTCACACTTGGAATCCTAGCACTTTGGGAGACCGAGGTGGGTGGATCACTCCTGCCCAGGTGTTTGAGACCGGCCTGGGCAACATGACGAAACCCCATCTCTACAAAAAACAGAAATCTTAGCCAGGCATGGTGGCACCTGCTTGTAATCCCAGCTACTTAGGAGGCTGAGGAGGGAGAATCACTTGAGCCCAGGAGATTGAGGCTGCAGTGAGCTGAGACTGAGCCACCACACTCTAGACTGTGCAACAGAGTGAGATTCTGTCTCAGGAAAAAAAAAAAAAAAGATTTCTGGTTGGTAAAATGTGGTGCTTAAAAGCAGGACTTGAAAATTGCACACATCACTTCATTCCTGTCTCATTGGACACAACCTCGTCACACAGCATATGTACATGGTTGGACGGGAAGCTGGGCAGTTAGTTTTTAGTTGAGAATCCATATGCCCAGCTAAAACTTCTGTTATTATAGGAGAGGATAGCATATATTAGAAGGACAAGTAAGGAGTCCCTGCTACAGTAAGTCACTGAGACAACAAGCTCTGAGTTTACCCCTTTCCTTCTGAAAGACATGTAAAAATACAACCGAGTGAGATATGCATAGGGATCATCTTGAATCTGTATGATATATTCAGAAAGAAAGTTATTAAAAACTGCAGGTTTTGGCTGGTGTGGTTCACGCCTGTAATCTCAGCACTTTGGGAGGCCAAGGTGGGTGGATTACCTAAGGACAGAATTTAGAGACCAGCCTGGCCAACATGGGGAAACCCCATCTCTACTAAAAACATAAAAATTAGACAGGCATGGTGGCACCTGCCTGTAATCCCAGCTACTTGGGAGGCTGAGGCAGGAGAATTGCTTGAACCTAGGAGGCAGAGGTTGCAGTGAGCTGGGATTGCACCAATGCACTCCAGTCTGGGTGACAGAGAGAGACCTTGTCTCAAAACACTAAAACAAAACTGCAGGTTTATTTATTTTTATTTTATTTTTTTAAAATAGGGGTCTTACTATGTAGGTCACAAGCTGGTCTCAAACTCCCGGGTTTCAGCTATCCTCTCACCTGAGCCTCGCAAAGTGCTGGGATTACAGGTGTGAGCCAATGTGCCTGGCTAAAAACTGCAGATCTTAAGTTACAGTGAATAACAAATTACTTGGCCCACATCTCTCAACAAACCATAATAGCAAGTTTATTGACTTTTATGGCTATTTCCCAGCACAAACTATGAAACAGAACATCCCACTTCTCCACTACTAAAATTATGCCATAATAAATATAACCTATTATATTTTTCTTTAAAAAGAAAAAAAAAAAATCCTAGGGAGTAGTTGGGTGAACTGCTTATCATACTGGGCCAGCTAAGTGAAAGGGGTTCTCCCTCTCTATTTTATAAAGATGAGGTCTCACTATGTTGGCCAAGTTGGTCTTGAACTGCTGGCCTCAAGTGATCCTTTCCCCTCCACCTCCCAAAGTGCTAGGATTATAGGCACGAGTCACTGCTCCTGGCCAAACCCAGGTAAGACCCAGGGTGTAATAGACATGTTATCTTTATCTGCCCAACTACTTCCTCTCTTGATAGAAGCGCCATCGTAATCTTACTTTGGGGAGATATTACTCCAATCCAATCCACTGCCAAAGTATAGTACTCTACCCTCAATTCTACAGGTATATGATCGATATCTGGCCAAACACAGTGCCCCCAAGTCCTAGCTATACTTCTGACTCTAAGGACTGAACGTGAAATTTAGAGCACATCAATCAAAATCCTCTGAAATAATATATACTGATATATTTGCTTTCTTCTAAGGCTGCTTTAGCCTATAAGTCTGGATGTAAGATGATGTAGGTCTGGAGCTGCCTGTGGCTTTGGCCTCTGTTGCACAGAGGAAGCCTATTTGTAAGAGATAACATGGCCAGAAGGATACACAGAGAGATGAAAAGTAGGATGACATGGGATCTCTGGAATTATTTTTTAAATTTTATTTGTTGAAAAAAATTTTTTTGAGATAGGGTCTCACTCTGTTACCCAGGTTGGAGTGAGGCTGTGTGATCATAGCTCACTGCAGCCTGAAACTCCTGCCTGAACCTCCCCAAAGTGCTAGAATTACAGGCATGAGCCACCATGCCCAACTGGAATCCTTGGATTTAGCTGATGATGTAGCTAGTTCCACCTCTGTGCTTACAAATTAAATGAACCAATAAATTCCCCTTTACTGCTTAAGGTAGTTTTAGTTAGCTTTTTGTCACTTGCAAACAGACTTCTAATACCCAGAAATAAACTAAGGATAGAGGAAGCGAAGTGGATCTAATATAGTCAATGTTAGTCCTCAGGGTAGAAAGCAGAGTGAAACAGAAATACAAACTTCTGTTCATGAATAGGTTTACAGAGTGTCCCATTAGTCCATCTTATTTTTGATTCCATGGTATCCTACAAATTTGTATTGAAATTAAATGAAATGTGGTTTCTGTCTGTGTTCTTCTGGCATTAAATAAAAATAGTACCTTGAGTAGCAGTCTTATGAATAATTTTCATTTTCTTTTTACCTGCATTTTCTGATTTGCCTATAATGAACACGTAGATTTTTCACCATTTTAAATCAAACACTTATCGTTACTCTTTACAAACTATTGTATTAGTTTCCTATCAGTGCTGTAGCAAATTGCTATAAAGTGGGTGGTTTAAAGCAAAACGTATTTACCATTTTACAGTTCTGGAAGTCAGAATACAGTGGGTCTGCAAAGCAGTTTATCCTGGTCAACACTCTGACGGGAGATTTGTTTCCCTGCCTTTTCTAGTTTCTAGGCACCACCTCCATTCCTCGGCTCATGGCCCCCTTCCTTCATCTTCAAGGCCAGCAGGTTAGCATCCTTTCTCCTCTTTAACCTTCCACCTTCTACCTACCTCTTAAAAAGACCCTTGGGATTACATTGGATCTACCCAAATAATCCAGGATAATCTCACTTTGAGCCTTAATCACACGTGCAAAGTTCTTTTGCCATGGAAAGTAACACGTTAACAGGTTCCAGCGATTAAGATATGGACATCTTTAGGGCCATTTTGCAGCCTTCCACAACTATCTACATGTAAATGAATATGAAAGGTAATTAAAATAAAAACTGTGAAGCAAGCACAGCCTACCCCTGCAAATAAAAGGCACAATTTCAATGGCTGGATGAAAGCTCCCAGGGAAAAATAAGCTGGTCTGGCTTCGGCTTTCCTGACAGTCACAAAGCCTATTCTGGGGAAGTCAGGGAACAAAGCTTTAAGTGATTTCTTGGAAACAAAGGGCTTAATATTGTTGGGGTTTCTGGCCAGGTTGGAATGCTCATTTGGCAGGCATAAGTTCAGGGATGAACTCCTATGAATTTTATACTTGCAAGCTCTCCAAGAGTAGGTACATAGTAGAACATTTCCAGCAGGTCAAGGAAGCAACAGGAACTTCATTAGAACACAGAACACAGTCTTGGGGACTTGGGAGGAAGGGTGGGAGTGGGGCAATGGATAAGACTACAAATAGGGTGCAGCATATACTGCTTGGGTGATAGATGCACCAAAATCTCACAAATTACCACTGAAGAACGTACTCATGTAACCAACCACCACTTGCACCCCAATAACCTGTGTGTGGTGGAGAAGAACATGGTCAGATTTTGAGCCAGTTTTCCCCTGGGCTGTTTCTCAGTGTAAAATGATGGTACAATGATAGCAGGCATCTTTGTGATGACAGCTCTCATGAGCCACAGTGTTCCAATCTGAACCAGTTGCCTTCTACAGAGTATACATGTATAATCCTGAGAGCCCTTCACCAAGCTCTTTGGAAGAGTCCCATCACTGCTTCCCTGTGTTTGACTGGAAGAGCACACATCCTTCAGAAGCCCCTTAAGAAATGATACTCAGGAAGGAAATGCTTTTGAGATCTCTTATATCTCAAAGTGTCTTTATTCTACCCTAACCCTTGGCTTAAAATTTGGCTATGTATAGAGTTCTAGGTTGGAAATAATTTTTTTGTAAGAATTCCAAAGGTACTTCTCCATTATCTTCTTTGTAGCTTCCAAAGATGTTGTTGAGAAGCTTGAAGACATTTTGATTCTTGATCCTTTATATGTAACAATCCGCCCCTCCTCCCCCACTGCATGCCTGCAGAATCTTCGTGTGCTTGGGTGTTCTGCTATCTCACAAATAACATGCTCCAGAGTTGGTCTATTTTCATCCATTGTGCAGTGACCTTTTGACTCTGGAAATTCTATCAATCAATCAGTTCTGGAAAATTCTGAATTATTTTGATGACTTCTTCCCTCCAGTTTTCTCTCAGGTTATTCAGCTACTGACTTTCCAGACTGGTCCTCCTATTTTTTCTCTGTTTTCCATGTTTGTCTTTGTTGGCTCCACTTTCTTTGAGTTTGTCAACTTTAATTCCTAACTTTCCCATTAATTTTAATTCCTGTAACCATATTTTTAATTTCGATGAGCTGTTTTATTCTTTCTTAATAAAATTGCATCTTGTATTTATGGCTACAATATCTTCTCTGAGGATATATTTTTCTTTGGTGAGACAGGGTCTGGTTCTGTCATTCAGGCTGGAGTGCAGTGTCACATAGTTCATTAAAACAGTAACCACCTCCTGAGGCTTGAATTCCTGGACTCAAGCAATCCTCCTCCCTAGCCTCCCAAGTAGCTGATGCTATAGGCGCACACCACCATGTCTGGCTAATTTTTGTATGTTTTGTAAAGATTAGGGTCTCATTATGTTGCCCAGGCTAGTCTCAAATTTCTGGGCTCAAGTTATCCTCCCACCTTGGCCTCCCAAAGTGCTGGGATTTACAGACATGAGCCATCCCACCCAGCCTGAGGATATATTTCTTAAAAAAAAGTTTTCTTCTTACATCATCTGTTTTCTCCATAGTCTTTCACAGATTTGTTTTACTCCTTGTCTTTCACAATGTACAACTGCCTTATCTGGTGATCCTCAACTGTCTATTCATGTTTAAAAGTGCGGAGCTAAAACAGTTTAGAAGCTGTGTTAGTTAGGGGGTGGTTTGTTGAGCCTCTCTGCTCTGTGTCCTGGCTTGGTCATTTCATTTGTTGGGAAACTCTCAATTTCAACAACTGTAGTAGGTCTTTTCTCTTAGGCTGGTCAGATACTCCACAACTCTTCCCATTTCCTTCAGAGAGAAGGCCAAGGGTGGGGAATGAAAAGATGGATGACAACACTCCATATGCATTAATTCCCACAGTCCCTATCTTTAACACAGAAATGTAGCTCTTGCTGGGTGCGGTGGCTCACGCCTGTAATCCCAGCACTCTGGGAGGCCGAGGTGGGCAGATCACCTGAGGTCGGGAGTTTGAGACCAGCCTGACCAACATGGAGCAATCCCACCTGTAATAAAAATACAAAATTAGCCAGGGATAGTGGCACATGCCTGTAATCCCAGCTACTCGGGAGG
>NW_012113586.1:5944982-5956994 GCF_000951035.1 Colobus angolensis palliatus | reverse complement strand
TGCAGTGTCACAATCATATCTTATGGTGGCTTTGAACTCCTGGACACAAGTGATCCTCCTGCCTCAGCCTCTCAAAGCACTGGGATTACAGACGTGAGCCACCACACCTAGCAAGACTACCTTTTGATATGTTGCAAATATTTTTTCTGAATTGGGCAGGAATCTTTTATACAATTTAATTCCTTACAAGTAGAGAAGTAAGAACATTAACTCTGGAGCTGGACTATTGGGTTCAAAACCTGACTGACATTTTCTATAAAAAAGCTGACATTTTCAGCTATAAAACCTTGGCGAGTTATGTTATTTAACTGGGGTCTGTTACATATCCACATATGAGAAAAACAGTAACCGCCTCCTGAGGTTTTTGTGAGAACCAAATAATTTTTATTCATATACATCTAGTTCACCTATCTAAGGTGTTCAGAACAGTGTTCAGCACATATTAAGCTTAATGTAACTGCTACCTATGATGATGATGATAATGATGACTCTGTAGTCACTGTATTTCTGAAGTCTTGTTTGGTAATCAAGAATGTGTTTCGAACTATCTCTTTATTAGACAAAGTCATAAACCCAAAATTTCCAACTTCCTGTACATGTTGAAGGCTTTAAATAAGGATCCTTGGATATAAAATATGGTCCGCATGGCTGAAAATTAATTCTATGACACAATATTATTCTAAAGTCATAACTTACTTTGAAAGCCTAAAGATTTTCTTTATGGTTACAAAAATACCACCAAGCTAGACATTTTAATTCTGTTGAGATATACAAATAGAATTACTACAGCAGGCCACACATTCTATGATTTCTAAACATTTAAACATCAACGGTTTTGTGAAGATGCTGTTGTCCTTCACAGTTCATTAAAAGTTCAGATGCCTTTTGTGAAAGCCCACCTTTTCTTCCACCTGCTGAACTGTCTTTTCAGAAGTCTTGCCGGATGTTTTCTTTGTTTGCCTCTCCATGTTGCTGCTTAATTTGATAGATTTCATTTTCTAGCTGAACAATAGTCCGTTCAATCTCGTAATTCTTACTGACCAGGGATACCCAACTAGAATGGGGGGAAAAAAGACAAAAATTACTCAATGTAAAATTTCTCTTAGAAGATTTTATTTTAAATGTATACACATGTTCACCCAGAGCTATAACACTAACCTTCACATTTTTTTTTTTTTTTTTTGAGAGAGTCTCGCTCTTGTTGCCCAGACTGGAGTACAATGGCACAACCTTGGCTCACTGCAACCTCTGCCTCCCGGGTTCAAGCGATTCTCCTGCCTCAGCCTCCCAAGCAGCTGGATTACAGGCACATGCCACCACGGCTGGCTAATGTTTTTGTATTTTTAGTAGAGATGGGGTTTTCACCACGTTGGCCAGGCTGGTCTCAAACTCCTGACCTCAGGTGATCCACCCACCTCGGCCTCCCAATGTGCTGGGATTACAGGCGTGAGCCACTGCGCCCGGCCTAAACTTCACTTTCAACTTTCCATTAAAAAAAAAATCAAGGCACAATTGTGGAAAATAGGTAAAGGGTACATGGAATCTGTATTCTTTCTTTTTTTTTTTTTTCAGAGATAGGGTCTTGCTCTGTTGCCTAGGCTGGAATGCAGTGATGTGATCACAGCTCACTGCAGCCTGGACCTCCTGAGCTCAAGCAATCCTCCCACCTTAGCCTCCCGAGGAGCTAAGACTACAGGTGCATGCCATCGTGCCTGGGTTCATTTAAAAACATTTTTTTTGTAGAGACAGGGTCTTGTTATGTTGCCGAGGCTCATCTTGAACTCCTGGCTTCAAGCAATCCTCCTACTTTGGCCTACCAAGGCACTAGGATTACAATGTAAGTCACCACACCTGGCTCTCTGTATTATTTCTTACAAACGCATGTGAATCTACAATTATCTCAAAAGTTCAATTAATAAAAAAGCAAATTAGAAACAGATGAGAGAACTTGTAAACCAGAAGACATAGGAAAGAGTGATGAAGACAGTATTTAATTTAATCAACAAAAAGGAAAGAGGCAATAGTTTATTAAATTGAAGAAAAAACATGAAAGGGTACCAAAGAGACTGATAACACGTACATGGAGATGGTAGAACAAGGAGAATAACTTGAGTAATGAAGGGACAAAGGGAATGGGAAAGCAGAAAAGAAGAGAGAAATGACACAAATATTCAAGATTATATTGTATAAAGGTATACGTGTGTATGTAAAAGAACTTTTTTTTAAATGCATAAACCTGAGGTACAAACAAATTATCAAGAAAAGCATGAAATCTCCCTCCCTACAATATTTTATAGAATTAATTTTTTTCCTGTTTTTTTAAGACTAGGTCTCACTCTGTTGGCCAGGCTGGAGTGCATTGGTGCGATTATGGCTCACTGCAGCTTCAACCTCCCAGGCTAAGCAATCCTCCTGCCTCAGCCTCCACAGTAGCTGGGACTACAGGCATGTGCCACTGTAGCTGGCTATTTTTTTTTTCCATTTAAAAGGAGAATAAAGGTAGAATTCTATTCAAGGCCAAAAATACTAGACTAAAAACAGGGTATTCTAAGACCAGAATCCTTTAGCAATGGTTCAATTTAGCAAAGGATCCTTCACCAATGGTTCAATTCTCGTTTATAGTTCTCTTTAACACCTTATAGAAAGGCAGAGGCAGTGAAGGGTGAATTCAGAAAACAGCATTTTCTTTGACACCTATGGCATCCTATTTGAATGCTATTTGTATCATATTATTGAATCAACCTTAGACTGGGCTAAACAATTTAAAAGATGATGGAATTACAGATACTCACTTTGACTCCATTTCTCTCAATTTAGATCCAGCTGTGAGCTGCATGTTCTTTCTCTGCCAGTTTAAATCTTGAATATGTTTTCTGTAAAAAATTATACAACCTAATGACATTTTAATGTAAGACCAAAAATCAACAGAAAACTCTGTAACACAAGAGAATATCTTAATCCCATGAGAACAATATTATGTACGTTGTAGGCCAACTGTAGAAATTACCTTTCTTCTAATTATTTTTTGCAAGTTTCATAAAACATGCTCACTGTGAGAAATCACACACATGCACACACACGAGCACACACAGATTACAAGTCTCAAGTCCCTCTTCCCATGCATGTCTCCTTTTTCCTGATAACTCCTGTTGAGTTTTTGCTGGGTGTCCTTCCAGGCTTTCCTATATGTGTGTGTAGAAATTGGTTTTAAAAATCAGATTATATGTGTTATTCTCCAACTTTTTCCCCCTCTAAAAGTGTCTTTCCATGTTTGCAGACTTGCAAGCTGCAAGTGCCAGAGATGTTTTCAGACCTCAGGCCTATTACTCGTCTACTTAGGTAGGGCAAACTCAGTGCCAGATGTTGAACAAAGAGAGTGGATCAATTGTTTACTTTCACCTGGCTGCAGTCTCATTACTTTCTTTTTCCTCCTATTTTCTATTTATTAAAGGTTCACTTAAAGTTCATTCTGTAATAGGAAAAAACAATTTACCTTAACTTCTGAAGTTCTTTCTGTGCGTGTTCAATCATATGAACTAGATTTCTGAAGGAAAAGAGGAAAATCAGATTAAAATACATTAAAATAGTACCAATTAATCAAGTTTTTCTGCTAAAAATCGTATTTATGGAGCTCTGTGCCAAGAACTATGTTGGACACTCCATAATTAAGGACTACCACCCATGCTGGAATGCAGTGGTGTGATCATGGCTCACTGCAGCCTTCACCTCCCAAGATCAAGTAATCCTCCTGCCTCAGCCTCCCGAGGAGCTGCAATCCTCCCACCTTGGCCTCCCAAACTGCTGGGATTACCATGCCCTGTCTGATACTTTGAGTACTTAGGTTGCTTTTCTTATGTGACAGTCTCATTCTGTTACCCAGGCTGGAGTGAAGTGGTGTGATCTCAGCTCACTGCAGCCTCTGCCTCCTGGTTCAAGCAATTCTCCTGCCTCAGCGTCCCAAGTAGCTGGGATTACAGGCATGCACTGCCATGCCTTGCTAATTTTTGTATTTTTTTTTTTTTTTAGCAGAGATGGGGTTTCACTACGTTGGCCAGGCTGGTCTTGAACTCCTGACCTCAAGCAATCCATCCACCTCGGTCTCCCAAAGTGCTGGGATTACAGGCGTGAGCCACTGCACCCGGCATTTTTTCTTTTTTTTTTTTTTTGGACAGAGTCTTGCTCTACTGTTGCCCAAGCTGGAGTGTAGTTGCACAATCATGGCAGCCTCAACCTCCTGGGCTCAATCGATCCTCCCACTTCAGGCCTTCAAAGCAGTTCGGATTACAGGCATAAACCACCATGGCCGGCTAATTTTTGTTATTTTTTTGTAGAGACAGGGTTTCACCAGGTTGTCCAGGCTGGTCTTGAACTCCTGGGCTCAAGCAGTCTCCCCACCTTGGCCTTCAAAGTGTTGGAATTACATGTGTGAGACATCACACACAGCCTTTTGTCACTTCTTAAACTGTCATGACTTGTTGTCACAGAGAAGATGGAATATATCTGAGTATATCCACTTATTATTTCTCAACCCCCTTTTATCTCTATATTTGTTCATATACATTTATCCTGTCATTCTCTCCTCCTGTCCACTGCTAACTAGAGAGAGGTGAGAAAAAGAAAACTGTTGTAGATTTGAGATATCAGTCCATATTTGCATGTAACCTATGCACAGCAAAATAAAAAACAGATACCAGTCCAGGTCAGCTGTAACTAGCACAGGGGAAAAGTTCAATAATACAGAGTACCATATAATTATTTCAGAGAAGTAATAAAACAGATTTTTATCTTTTTAAGTTTAAATAACAGCTTTATTGAGATATAATTCCACTTCATATCAATTTCCTCTTAAGGCAGTGGATCAATCACCTACAGGGTCCATTTTAACCACATCTGGCCCTAATGTGTTCTTGCTCTAAATCTAATATTGTTTCCTGGCTTTTGTGACTCAAATTTTCTGCTGCTCACCTGAGTTATTCTCCTATCTCTACTGACTGGTTTCCCTGCATTAGCTGCAATTCTCTCAAGATTCAGTCTTTAAACAGCTGTGCCTCTCTAGGCTTTCCCTCAGGTCAACCCTCTTTCCTTGACTTTGATGATCACTCCATGCTGAGGACTACTGATTTTAGTGCTCTATTCCAGACTCTGCCCACCAACAAGGGAGCTTTCCTTTGAATTGGCTCTCCCTGAAAGTTTAGTTTGTCTTCTCCCTTCTCCCACCCTTCCTCTTAAATATACTTTGATAAAATATAGTACACCTCCTCTGGAGAAGTGTCCACTGAATTTGGAGGAGACAAAATATGCTCAGGGGAATGTAAGCACTATAGAGCACTTTGTGATTAAATGGAAAACAAGTGATGTGCACAATAATTCTGTGTAGAGTTACTTAGAAGAGGGAGACAATACTAGAAGCAGAATTTCAATCAGGGAAGAAGACAAGTAAGCGAACTAGAGCTGGGCCCTAAACAAGCTGAATTTGGGTAGAACAGGTAAAGTCAAGGGCAAGTAAAGGCCCAGAGGCAGGATTTACGATAATCATCAGAGAAAGGACTAGTTTGGGTTGAGTTAAAAGTCTACAGTTGAGGGAGTAAGGAAAAGGCCTTGAATACCATGTTAAAAAACCTGGCCCAGTCGGGTGCTCACACCTATAATCCCAGCACTTTGAGACGCTGATGCTGGAGGATCACTTGAGGCCAGGAGCTTGAGACCAGCCTGGTCAACATGGTGAAACCCTGTCTACAAAAAACACAAAAATCAGCCAGGCGTGGTGGCGTGTATCTATAATCCCACCTACTCTGGAGGCTGAGGCAGAAGAGTTGCTTGAACCCGGGACGGTTGCAGTGAGCTGAGATTGTGGCACTGCATTCTAGCTTGGGCGACCAAGCAAGACTCTCTCCCGACCCCCGCCTTCACCTCCCAAGAAAAAGAAAAAAAGCTTGGCCCTTATCTTGCAGGTAATAGGGAATTATTAAAGGTAAGCTGACAGCAGTGTTCTTTTCAATGTCATATTTTTTCCTCTGCATCTATGCACTCCATTCCTGGAATGTTTTCCTTGTTTTCTTCTAAACATCTCAATTTCACCCTTCTTCAACAACCCTCAACTTAATGCCCCATCTTTTGTTTTTTTCAAACAGACTACAGGTGTGTACCACCATACCTGGCTATTTTTTATTGTTTTCTGTAGAGACAGGGCTTCACTACGTTGCCCAGGCTGGTCTCAAACTCTTGGCCTCAAGTGATCCTCCTGTCTCAGCCTCCCAAAGCACTAGGAGTACAGGTGTGAAACACCACGCCTGGCAATGCCCTATCACTTAATGCTTAGCTTACAGACTACAGCACACAATGTAACACTTGCCCCCATACTGCCAAAAATGTACTACTGGTTACTTGGCATAAAACTTATTGTCTCTTCCACTAGATAAAGCTTCTTGAGAAGAATCACAGTTTTCCATTTTGTGAAACAGATTTATTGATGTCACTTAAATTTCTTAATCACCCTGATTCCGTTCTTTCTTTTTCCCCCCCTTGCAATATATAGATATATAAAAGAAAGTTAGTTGTTGGCTTTGTAGAGTTTCTCAAATTCTGGATTTTGTCCACTGGCATTATGTGACTACAAATACTTAATGCAAAATTCTGAAGATGTGACAAACAGTATTATCATTTCATGGTTTTGCTTTATTTTATACAGCTATGTTTCAGGAAACACACTCTAACAAAAGTTGTACACACTGTTATGAAGTTCAGTGGCCTTTTTCTCTTAAATTGTAAATACACAATCAGGAAATCTCAGGGCACAAAGGGGCCATGCAGATAATCTAACCACTGAATTTTGCAAGCAAGGAATCTGAATTCTAGATAGACAATAAATACTAAAGCTATAGCTAGTTACATGGAACAGAAACAGGAGGTCAGTGGCTTGTTTTGACAACAAATACTTGCTCAAATTTATCTGTAATCTCAAAATTACTATTTGTAGTGCTTTGCAGTCATTCATGGACACGTGCACAGCAGTGAAAAATCCGGGCTGCTGAGCATGCACATTCGCAGCTGAGGATGAACAAGGAGGTGCTTTGCCTCCTTGTTTCAGTTCTTATACAGTAATAAGCAGAGGATGAAGTTCAAGTTCTAAGTCTGGGATCTGTTAGTGGGGTAGTTTCAAAAGTTACTTTACATTTCTCAACTTTGTTTTCTCTTTTATAAAATAAAGACAGAAGTCTGCCAGGATGTTTATTCTAGGATTTAAGATTATCTGTGTGAGAGATATGTATGTGTGCACATGAATATGTATATATTCCCCCTAGGAGAAATGGTACAGTATTTGCTAATCCAGTGTCCACAGGACTTAAAGAACATAATGCATGACTAATGAGAATCAACTGTTTAAGCAAACTTGATAACATTCTATCAAGTGGTGCTCTGCAAATGGGACCTCAGAACTCGTTTTCTTACAATATTATACATTAAATGTGGTAGTTTGGTTTAGGTCCTCTTAATACTCTTGAACTTTGGGGTGGGTTTCAAAATAGTGGCCTTTCATATGGGTCGTAGTTCTAGAACACAATCCCAAGACAAAGTCTAGCTACATTATTTTTATCACACTTCCCCTATCCATACTTTGTGGGGGGGTTTTGTTTGTTTTTTGAGATGGAGTCTTGCTCTGTCACCCTGGCTGGAGTGCACTGGCACAATCTCAGCTCACTGCAACCTCTGCCTCCCGGGGTTCAAGCAGTTCTCCTGCCCCAGACTCCTGAGTAGCTGTGACTACAGAAGCGCCACCATGGTTGGCTAATCATTTTTTTTTTTTTTTTTTTAGTGGAGATGCGGTTTTACCATGTTGGCCAGGCTGGTCTCAAACTCCTGACCTCAGGTGATCTACCCGCCTCGGCCTCCTGAAGTGCTGGGATTACAGGCGTAATCCATCGCACCCGGGTTCTTTTTTTTTTTTTTTTGAGATAGAGTCTCACTCTGTTGCCTAGGCTGGAGTGCAGTGGCACAATCTTAGCTCACTGCAACCTCTGCCTCCCAGGCTCAAGCAACTCTCACGAATCAGCCTCCAGAGTAGCTGGGATTACAGGCACGCGTTACCATGCCCAGCTAATTTTGTGCGTGTGTGTGTGTGTGTTTTTTTTTTGTAGAAATGGGATTTCACCATGTTGGCCAGGCTGGTCTCGAACTCCTGACCTCAAGCAACCCACCAGCCTCTTCCTCCCAAAGGGCTGGGATTACTGGCATGAGCCACTGCACCCAGCACCTCCCATACTTCTAAAAAGTACTAAAATTTTGGGTGAAATGGAAAGAAAAGGAAAAAAAAAAGGTTCTTACTCATTGTATACTTTCCAGGCATTACATCCATGCTGTGACATTAGTTCCAGATTCTCAATTCTAACAGCTTGATGCTCTAACTGGGCCATAGAATTGTTTACACATTCTTGCCATGCAGTAATGTCATTTTTTTGACCAGAGGAAGGGGCTGGAAGCTCATATCTGAAATTAAACAACAAATAAAATAAATCCATCTGTACTGTCAAGCCTTTACATCTCTTCCCAACAGAATGTCCCATGAGTCTCCCTATAGTATAAAAACTACAGAAGACTGAGGATGTAAACCATGCAATAATAAGAAACCGACACAGCCTAACAATCAATTTACAAATATGATTTAGCAGCATTATGTTCACTTCAATGTGAACTGGTTAAATAAGCAACATTACATTCACATAAAAGATTGTTATATTAGCTATTAAATGATGTCACTGAAGAACATTTAATAATATTAAGATGTGAATAATATATTAAGGGGAAAAAGTAGTAGACAAAAACCTTAGCTACCATTTTTGTAAAATACTCACACCCACCCATCCACTAACATACCCATTCCCCGGTAGAGAAAAAAATGAGAAGTGATATGACTCCTTCTATTCCCTCTTCATACTACCCAGTCAGTCCTTCAACACTGCCTCTCTAGATATCTATAGATCTATGTCTACAGATATCTATATCTATATCTACATCTCTGTATCTATCTATAGATCTCTGTATCTATATCTATATCCATAGATACATCTTTATCTATCTATACCTGTATCTACAGATATCTCTCTATATATAGTTTTTTTTCAAGACTGGGTCTCCCCCTGTTCCCCACGCTGGAGTGCAGTGGTACAATCTCGGCTTGCTGCAACCTCCATCTCCTGGAGGATGTCAAGTGATCTCCCTACCTCAGCTTTCCAAGTAGCTGGGTCTATGGGTGCATGCCACCACACCCAGGTACGTTGTTTATTATTATTATTATTTTTTTTTTGGTAGAGATGGGGTTTTGCCATGTTGTCCAGGCTGGTCTCGGAACTCCCGGATTCAAGGAGTCCGCCAGCCTCGGCCTCCCAAAGTGCTGGAATTACAGGTGTGAGCCACCATGCCCAGCCAACACTACCAATATTAGCCAGCAAATACATTCTTCACAAATCTCAGCTAATTACTGAGTTACTACAAACTAAATTTTAATTTCCATTTTAATATTCTTACCGTTTCATACTGAGCAATTCAATTGGTTGTCGAGCAGCCAGTCTTTCAAATTCATTTCTCATTATGTCAGTCTGATGTGTAAATCAGAAAAAGATTTCTAAGATCATGTTGACAATTGAAATTAACAATCACCAAAGAATAGATTTAAGCTACACTACCTACTATAATGAATCATTTACCTTTCCCTAATTCTTCTCTGAGTTAAATGCTCTTTAGAATCGCACACACACACACACTCACTTCACATTCAGCTTAGGCAGGAAAAGTGGCGTGTATTAAGGAGCCCACAGAGAAAAGGATTAATCCTAAACCAGACGTTCTCAATTCCAGAAGCATGTCACCAACAGTTGGACAGTGCTATGGTTTGAATGTTTGTCCCCTCTGAAGCTCATATGGAAACTTAATCCCCAATGTAATAGTATTAAGAGGTGGGGTCTTTAAGAGGTGATCAGGTTATGAACGCTCAATCCATTCATGGATTAATGAGTTATCACCAGAGTGGGTACGTTATAAAAGCCAGTTTGTCTTTCTCTTGTGTGCCCCTATGTGCCATGTAATGCTCTGTGCTGCTTCAGGACTGTACACCAAGTACACATCAGCAAGAACGCCCTCACCAGATGCAGCCTGTGAATCTTACTTAAACTTTCCAGCCTCCAGAAATTTAAGAAATTTTTTTTTTTCATGATGAAGTCTCACTCTTGTCCCCCAGGCTGGAGTGCAATGGCGCAATCTTGGCTCATTGCAACCTCTGCCTTCCAGGTTCAAGTGATTCTCTTGCCTCAACCTCCCAAGTAGCTGGGATTACAGGCGCCTGCCACCACACCCAGCTAATTTTTGTATTTTTAGTAGAGATGGGGTTTCACCACGTTGGCCAGGCTGGTCTTGAACTCCTGACCTCAAGTGATCTGCCTGCCTCAGTCTCCCAAAGTGTCTTTTCTTTATATTCACTATCTTCTCTAGCAATTTTACTCTTTGCAAGTAAATGTAGTATGGTTATTCCTCTTTAGGGATGTTTTGGCCAATATCTTATCCCATTTCCGTTCTGCACATTTCCTACCCTGAGTATAAAGAACTGCTTAAAATATTCGTTTGTAGTAATACTTCAGTTATTCCATGTAATTTTAATTTTCTGAGAGCTTCAACTATCTTAACAATTAGACTAGAGAATAAATATCAAAGGCCTTACAGAAGCCTGCATTAATGTTTAAAAGTTTTGTATTAGGCCAGGTGAGGTGGCTCACGCCTGTAACCCCAGCACTTTGGGAGGCCGAGGTGGGTGAATCACGAGGTCAAGAGATTGAGACCATCCTGGCCAAGATGGTGAAACCTTGTATCTATCAAAAATACAAAAATTAGCTGGGCATGATGGCACGTGCCTGTAATCCCAGCTACTCAGGAGGCTGAGGCAGGAGAATTGCTTGAACCCGGGAGGCGGAGGTTGCAGTGATCCAAGATTGCGCCACTGCACTCCAGCCTGGCAACAGAGTGAGACTCCATCCAAAAAAAAAAAAAAAAAAATTTGTATTAAGCATTTCTTTCTGAAGAAAGCATTCTGCAGGGGCTACTGCTAAATTACACATAATCTTAAGAAAATGTAGTTATCTAGTTTCCTGCAAAAAAAACCAAGGCATTTTAGCTAGAAAATTCTGCAGTGACAGACAAGGAGTAACAGCTAATAATTAAATAAGAGGCAGTATAAAAATGCGGTATAAGTAGTCTTGAGCCATACAGCACAGGAGGAACCCTTAACTAACTCACATGCTCAGTAAGTGACAGATCTGGAATTTTAGCTCAATTCTCTCCAAAGACTAAGCCAGTGTTCGTGGAGCTAAGTCATGGGCAGCGGGGTCGCTGGGGGAAATCCCTGCTCATAGAGTAGTCTCATCTCAGCTTTGAGAGGCCTTCCTCAACCACCCAACCTAGAGTCACCCAGTCACTCTATCACTATCATTCTCTGTGCAGCATTTATCAACAGTTTTTCTGATCTATTTATTGTCCACCTCAACACTCTAGATTGTAAGGTTCATCAGTATGGACCCTGCCGATACTGTTCTCCAATACCCAGCATGGAACAGACCTTTGTAAATAGTTGTTAAGAGAATTAGTGAAAGAGTAATTTCACAGGCAGTTTGAAGAATGGTTAAGGTCTTAGTCAATGAGCCTTTCTAAGTTGCAGTTTTCCCAGCTAAAAAATGGGGATAGCGAACATAGTTATACAGTTTATAGAGCTGTTTTGTGCACCAAGAAAGACAGTGAGCCCAGTATACATTACCAACTATTACTAAGAAAGGATGCCAGGTGTGGTGGCTCACACCTGTAATCCCAGCACTTTGGGAGGCCAAGGCAGGTGAATCACTTGAGGTCAGGAGTTCGAGACCAGCCTGGCCACAATGGTGAAACCCTGTCTCTACTCAAAATACAAAAATTAGTTGGGCACAGTAGTGCATGCCTGTAATCCCAGCTACTTGGGAGGCTGGGGGAGGAGAATCG